>NC_051387.1:24481996-24486996 GCF_015228065.2 Penaeus monodon
AAATATAAAACTTGAAAGAGAACTGTGAAGGAATAATGTTTTAAAAAGTTGAATATAAGAAATTAAATATGACTAAGAGAAGTAAATAAAGTTTTGCTGTATTTTCAAACTCAAATATATCTGAAACTAACAATCTCATTATTGCTGTTTCTGTTTGGGTTGCAAGACGGTTGGGGTTAAAAAGGCAGAGACAGACTGGGACAGCCCACCCTGAACCATGGTGGAAACGTAGAATAGAAAGAGACATCAAAGAACTACAAAGGAGTATTAATCTGATGACGAGGCATAAAAACGGAGAAGTGAAATCAAGAGAGATTAAGAAACTGTATGAAAAATTCAGCATCCCACGGAAAGGAATTGGAACTGTGTTAGAAGAACTGAAACAGAGAGTCCTGGCAAAGAAAGCCAAAATTGATCGATATACCGAAAGACTTCAGCAATACAGGCAAAACCGACTATTCAACTATGACCAGAAAAGACTGTATTCTGAACTTAATGGGAACAACCGGGTGGCAAATGAAATTCCAAATGCGAAAAAAGTAGAGTATTTTGGAATGGAATATGGGGAGAAAGTAAAGAACATAATTACAATGCTGAGTGGCTCAAGACGCTCAAAGACAACTTTAGGTATTGGAATCAGGAAGGTTTGGTCATAACCGAGGAAAATGACTTAAAGCAAAGTAGAAAGGTACCAAATTGGAAAGCACCCGGAAAAGGTGGAGTTCAGGGTTTCTTGGTAAAGAAACTGACATGTTTGCATGAAAGAATTGCCCATCAATTGAATGATATTTTAAGAGGAAATGAACAACTGAGTGGTTAACTTATGGAAGAACTGTTTTGTGCCAGAAAGATATAACCAAAGGTACCGCTGTAGACAACTACCGACCAATTTCTTGTTTACCGATAATGTGGAAAGCTCTTTACAGGTATTATGTCTGATTATCTCCATGACTTCTTAGAGGAAGAGAAACTATTGCCTGGGGAACAGAAGGGCTGTAGAAGAAAGGCCAGAGGGACCAAGGATCAGCTGTTAATAGACAAGGTAGTACTCAAGGATTGCAAAAGGAGGCACACCAACCTTGCTATGGCATGGGGGTAGATTATCGAAAAGCTTATGATATGATCCCACATATTGGATTGTGATGTCTAATTTGTCCGGAGCTTTTTTTTTTTTTTTTTTTCCAAGTGCCCTGTCCCACCAGGACGTTGGCGATCATGGATTTCCATGATTTTCTTGGCAATTTAGAGTGGTGGTTTGTCATTGCCTTCCGCCCGGTGTTTTTATCGAGTCACCATCTCTATTTACCCGGCACTGACTTGGACTGGCTTGGCCACCCAGTGGCTAGGTAGGCAATCGAGGTGAAGTTCCTTACCCAAGGGAACAACGCGCCGGCCGGTGACTGGAACCCTCGAACTCAGATTGCCGTCGTGACAATCTTGAGTCCGATGCTCTAACCACTCGGCCACCGCGGCCTTCTCACTATGGTGTTGAGGAAAGTAAATTTTCATTTTGAGTTGGGTAATAAGTTACGAAGTTAAATCATTTGTTATTCATGGATGATTTAAAGTTATTTGCAAAGTCTCATGACCAAATTGATTCTCTTGTAAAGACAGTGCAAATATTTAGTAAGGATATCGGGATGGAGTTCGGGATTAACAAGTGTGGAGCGGTCATTCTGCAGCGAGAAAAAATTGTTAGAAGCACAGGTGTATTGCTGCCAGATGGGAAATTCATGAAAGCTATTGATGAAGAAGGCTATAAGTACCTTGGGATACTGGAAAGTGAAAAGATTAAAGAAAATGAAATGAAACTTCACTTTGTAAAAGAGTACAAACGTAGAGTAAGGTTAATACTGAAGTCTAAACTTAATGATAAAAACAAGATAAAAGCAATAAACACTTGGGCAGTTGCAGTTTTAAGGCATGGGGCTGGTATTTTGAAATGGAAGAAATAAAGGAATTAGATAGAAAGACAAGAAAATTACTTACTATGCATAAGGGTTTGCATCCAAAAAGTGATGTAGACAGACTATATCTTAGCAGAAATGATGGTCGAAGAGGATTGATGAGCTGCGAAGGTGTTATCAAAAGTGAAGAGAACAACCTGGGATGGTACCTTAAACACTCTAATGAGAGATTGTTGCAAGGTGTCAAAGATGTCGGTATTTTGGAATTTGAAAAAAGTTGTAGTAAAGATGACTTTAAAAAATCGATGAGAGAAAAGAGAATGGAGGCCTGGATGGGGAAGTCAGTTTGTTAGTGATATGCCTGTAACAACGGATAAAGACAAAACCAGGACTTGGATGAGAAAGTCTGATTTGAAAATAACTACAGAAGCGTTGATATGCGCTGCTCAAGAGCAAGCTATCAGAAGAAACTATATAAAGTATAACATTGATCAGTCAGCTGATTCCCCGGCATGTAGATTATGTAAAGAAAGAGGAGAAACTGTGAGTCATATAGTTAGTGAGTGCAAGAAGCTGGCTCAGACGTATTAGAAGAGGAGACACGATAATGTCGCAAAAATGATTTTATTGGAAACTTTGTGAAAAGTTTATGCTTGAAAAGTCTGATCAATGGTACGAACACAGCCCAGAAACAGTCTCGGAAAATTCCACTTATAAGCTTCTTTGGGACATGAATATTCAATGTGATCACACCATCGAAGCAAGAAGGCCTGATATTGTCATTATTGATAAGGTTGAGAAGTCTGCAATAATTATTGATGTTGCCATCCCTGGAGACAAGAGAATATATGAAAAAGAGATAGAAAAAATGGAAAAATATCTGGACATCAAACGGGAAATCCAAAGGCTTTGGAGTCTTCGAAAAAGTTTCTGTGGTACCTGTTATTGTAGAGCCCTTGGAAGTGTAACACAAAATTTAAAGAAATTTATGGAACAAATCGGAATAGAGCTAAAGATCCACTTTGCAAAAAAAACATTGTTAGGGACAGCCAGGATATTGAGGAGAGTATTAGAGTACTGAGTAGGAAGAGAACGAGGAACCTTTGATTATTGGTAATAATCAGCTTCCCCGCTTTACACATCGGTTTACAATCTACCAGTGATTTGAACAGCAAATTTACATAATAATAATAATAATAATAATTAATAATAATAATAATAACAATAATAATAATAATAATGATAATAATAATAATAATAATAATAATAATTATTAGTATTACTGTTATTATTACTGTTATTATTATTATTATTATTATTATTATTATTATTATTATTATTATTATTATTATTATATTTTACTATTATTGCTATATTATCATTTTCATCATCATCATCATTATCATTATCATTATTATAATGTTAGCTATTATTGTTATTATTATCATTATCATTGCTATTGTTATTGGTATTATCATTATTATTATTATTATTATTATTATTACTATCATTATTGTTATCATTGTTATAATGCTATTATTGCTATTATTATCATTATCATTACTATTGTTATTGGTATTATTATTATTGTATTATTATCATTATCATTACTCTTGTTATTGTTGTTGTTATTATTATTATTATTATCATTACTATTACTATTATCATTATTATTATTGTTATTATTATCACTATTATTTTTATCATTGTTATTTTATTTCTATTGTTATTATTATTATTGTTATTTCTATTATTTTATCATTATCATCATCATCATTATTATTGTAGTTGTATCATTATTATTATCATTATCATTTCCATTATCATTATCATTATTATCGTTGCAATTATTGTCATTCATATTATCAACATTATGAAAGTTACTGTTTTTATTACTATTGTTAGGATAATATTAATAAAAAAATGAAAATAATGACTGTTATTATTATTATTATTATTATTATTATTATTATTATTATTATTATTATTATTATCATCATCATTTCATTTTTGTTATTATTATTATTATTATTATTATTTTATTATTATTATTATTATTATTATTATTATCATCATTATTATTGGTTATCATTATCATCGTCATTATTATTATTATCATCATACCATATAACTACTGTTATAATTATTAATACTAATATTATTATCATCATTATTGTCATTATTATTATTAACATTATGAAAGTTATTGTTATTATTATTGTTATGATAATAACAATAATAATATGTGTGTGTGTGTGATGAACCACAGCACCACTGTTAACAAAAGCATTATTACCTTCTTTCTTCTGTAATAATAATAATAACAATAATGATAAATACTATTATTATTATTATTGTTGTTGTTGTTGTTGTTGTTGTTGTTTTGCTGTAGTTGTTGTTGCTGTTGTTGTTGTTATTATTATTACTATTATTATCATTATTACCATTATCATTATTTTTATCAATGTTATCATTATCATGAATATTACCATTATTCAATCTCATTTTATTATTAATATTATTATTATTATTATTATTATTATTATTATTACTGTTATTTTGATTATTAATTTTATTACTATTATTATTGTTATTATTACCATCATTATTATTATCGTCATTATTACTAATACTACCATTATTATCGTTATAATTATTATTGTCATTATCATTATTATTATTACTATTGGTAGTAGTAGCAGTAGTATCATCACTGTAATTATTATAATTATTATCAGTATTATTACCATTTATTATTATCGTTATCATTATTATTATTATTGTAATAATGACTTTTCATCATTATCATAACAATGATAATGATAATGACGATAATAGTAATTATAATATTAATGACAATAATAATATTGATAATAATAATAATGATAATAATAATAATAATAATAATAATAATAATAATAATAATAATAATAATAATAACTGTAGTCATAATAACAATAACAATGATATTAACTACGACAATAGTAATAATAATAATAACAATGATAGTAATGATGATAATAATGCTGCTGGTGATAATAATTATTATTATCATTAATAGTATCATTGTTATCACTATCATTATCACTGTCA
>NC_051387.1:24509496-24511996 GCF_015228065.2 Penaeus monodon
GGAAGGTAGATTGCCGAAGACCTGGCTAAAGCCATAAAAAATTTATTCCGAAATCATCTGGGGAAAACAGATCTGTATTGTTTTTGCAAAATGATGGAACAAATATTATTAAACAGACGGATGTACATGATTGGAAATCAACTATCTTGTAATCTATATGGTTTAATGAAAGGAAAGGGAATGTTTGATTGCTTTATTCAATGTTTATCAAACAATGCATAGAAATGTAGGGTTTTTGTTGATTTACATGGAGCCTTTGAGTTGACAAGGTTAGGTGTCACTGGAAAGTTACTGAAGTGGTGACTATATGTCTGAGAAGAGCTTATGTATGGTTTCAAGGCTGTTTGTCAGAGGAAAGAAATCTTCAGGTGAAAACTCCACAGGGATTTTTTTTAAGCACAGCGGTATTTAATGTACTAATGAACAGAAAAGCCTCAGAGAGATATCCTCAGGGCATTATGCCAATTATATTTGCAGATGATATAGTGATACAAGGAACTACACATTGCTGAACAGTGCTGAACAACTTTAGTAAACTTGCTCAAACATTAGGGCTGGTTACCAATCAAGAAAAGACAGTTTTAGAGGAAACAAAGAGGTAACATGAGACTTAAGGTAAATGACAAACAGCTGGAGAAGGTATTGATATAAATATCTGGTTGTGTATAATGGCTTTATTGCCTCAAGTAAAGGTGAGGTGAATCATATGTTGAGGCGCGATCACGGCCGCTCACAGCACTTGCTTGTCGCGGAGTGGGAACTGGAGTACCATTACTAAGACTAGTCTACATTGGTATAATAAGAGCTCTGGTGGATTATGCAGCAGCAGCAGCACTTTCCATAGACTGTCAAGGGAAACTCCAAAAACTTGAAGACATAGAATAATCCTCGGGTGTCAAAGGAATACAAGAATAGATATCATGAGAGTAGATTGCAAAGCATTGTGCCGCGGCCATCACGTTAATGAAAGGGGTCAGGGGAAACAAATAAATGTGAGATTATAGTCAGTGGTTTTAAAAACATAAGATCATTTTATAGGCAATACAAGCGTGGATAGATGAAAGAGCTTAGAAACAGCATTCAATCTTATGGATTGAAGGATTATTGCCATTCTCATCAGACACCTTCTAAAGTGCCGCCATGGGAGGATCAGGATATTAATATAGATGTAGACCCTCTTTCTATGAATAAGTCCATGTATGAGCCAGGTCAACTTAAAGCAATGTACAGCCATAAAATGAATGCTCTAACACGATTTGATATTGCTCATGTTTACTGTGATGTCAGTACTGGAGGATGGCAGGGCTGGGTGTGAAGACATCATCGGACAGTTCACTAACAGTGGAGTGGACACCACAAGCACCGGGATAAGACTGAGTAATCACAAATCTTCAACACAAGATGGATTATAGGCAATAATGGCAGCACTTGGACAGACTGAGATAATTGATAAAGATACTTACTTCTTTATGGACAGCAGGGGAGCCCTAGGCCCACAGCGAGAACCCTGGGTTTGGCCATACAGATGACGAGTGTCGTTTGATAGCTAGGGATCATTAAAGGTGTTACCTTTAATGAAGCTGTTGATGAGGGGGCAAGCAGGAAGCATGAGGTGGACATTCAGTGTATATGGACTCTTTAATAGGCAAGGAGCAACATCAAGAGGGTACAGATAGACTATGACGAGGCCAGGGAGGTCGAAGTGACTGAGACGAGCGACACTTTGAGACACTACATGCATCTAACGATGAACACAGACTTTACTTACGGGAGGGGCAAGAGTAAATGGAAAGACCATGTGTACATGAGGATCAGGCTTGGGTATAAACTAGTAGTTAGGTGTTTAAACAAGCGAGCATGAAAAAATGTAGGGTGTGTAGATTACCTAGACTACATACCGTGATACACCGTATGTTACAGTGTCCTGTGCTTCAGACATAAAAATGATGATAAGTTTACCTGAACAGACTGCATGGATGATTTTGAGATTTTGAAAAGATACAAGCATTTTGCACCGCTAGTACAATCACACCTGGCGAATATGCTCAGTCTGCTATTCCTTCTACGAGGAATCTCTTGAGCAGGTTTCTACTAGCTTGAGCTTGACAGTCGTCGTATGGCTATGCATCCTTTTTCTGAGTCACAAACATTTCACTCAACAATCTGTTAATCTTCTCCAGGATCATAATTAAATGTTGCAAACGTGTTATCTATTATATGCGTCCTATATGATTATGTGAGCCCAGGAGTGGATTTATCAAGATGAGTGTGGAAATGATCGTGTTATATCGCGATATGTAAGCTATTGACTAAGAATATTTGTAGTTTCGTATTTTAAGTAATGCATGTTATTCCTAATTTTTGTAAGTGAATTATCTGGTCTTCCTTTTATGTGAGTTGCTTCTTTATTTCCCACTGAACGTGCTCCTGGTATAGTATGCAAATGTTGCGCAAATTTTATCACATTGTTATTAGTTTCCCAATTTTCCCTGAAGTTGGA
>NC_051387.1:24529496-24534496 GCF_015228065.2 Penaeus monodon
TCCTCCAGCCTTTCTCTTCCCCATCCCCCGACCTTTCTCTTCCCCATCCTCCAGGCCTTTCTTTCCACATCCTCCAGCCTTCTCTTCCCATCCCCCGACCTTCTCTTCCCCAACCTCCAGCCGTTCACTTCCCCATCCCCGACTTTCTCTGTCCCCATTCCTCCAGCCTTTCTCTTCCCACATTCCCCGACCTTCCTTCCCACATCTCCTGCCTTTCTCTTTCCCCATCCTCCTGCCTTCTCTTCCCCATCCTCCGACCTTTCCTTCCCATCCTCCGCCTTTCTCTCTTACCATCCACCGACCTTTCTCTTCCCATCCTTCCAGCCTTTTCTCTTCCCCCATCCTCCAGCCTTTCTTTCCCCATCCTCCAGCTTTCTCTTCCCATCCTCCGACCTTTCTCTTCCCCCATCCCCCGGCCTTTCTCTTCCCCATCCTCCAGCCTTTCTCTTCCCCATCCTCCAGCCTTTCTCTTCCCCATCCTCCAGCCTTTCTCTTCCCCATCCCCCGACCTTTCTCTTCCCCATCCTCCAGCCCTTCTCGTCCCCATCCTCCGCCTTCTCCCCCATCATCCAGCTTTCTCTTTCCCCATCCTCAGCATTTCTCTTCCCCATCACCAGCCGTTTCTCTTCCATCCTTAATGCCTTCTCTTCCCCTCCTCCAGCCTTCTTTCCCCATCTCGCCAAGCCTTCTCTTCCCCATCCTCCAGCCTTTCTTCTTCCCATCCTCCAGCCTTCTCTTCCCCATCCTCCAGCCTTTCTCTTCCCCATCCTCCAGCCTTTCTCTTCCCCATCCTCCAGCCTTTCTCTCTTCCCCATCCCAGCCTTTCTCTTCCACCATCCTCCAGGCATTTTCATGTCCCCACTCCTCCAGCCCTTTACTTCCCATCCCCGACCCTTTCTCTTCCCCTCCTCCAGCCTTCTCTCCCCATCCTCCAGCTTTCTCTTCCCCATCCTCCAGCCTTTTCTTCCCATCTCCAGCCTTTAGCTTCACCATCCTCCAGCCTTTCTCTCCCCCATCCTCCAGCCTTTCTCTTCCCCATCCTCCAGCCTTTCTCTTTTCCCCATCCTCCAGCCTTTCTCTTCCCCATCTCCAGCTTCTCTTCCCCATCCCCCGACCCTTCTACTTCACCATACTCAAGCCTTCTTTCCCTATCATCCAGCCTTTCTCTTCCCCATCCTCAGCCTTTCTCTCTCCCATCCTCCAGCCTTTCTCTTCCCATCCTCCAGCCTTTCTCTCCCCATCCTCCTTGCTTTCTCACTTGCCCATCCTCCAGCCTTTCTCTTCCCCATCCTCCAGCCTTTCTCTTCCCCAATGCCTCCAGCCTTTCTCTTCCCCATCCTCCAGCCGTTCTGTTCCCCATCCCCCAAGCCTTTCTCTTCCCATCCCGACCTTTCCTCTTCCCATCCTCCAGCCTTTCTCACCCCCAACCTCCAGCCTTTCTCTTCCCCACGCCTCCCAGCCTTCTCTCCCCTCCCAGACCTTTCTCTTCCCCAGCCGTCCAGCCTTTCACTCCCCATCCCCGACTTTCTCTTCCCCTCCTACAGCCTTTCACATCCATCCCCCGACCTTTCTCACTTTCACAATCCTCAGCCTTTCTCTTCCCCATTCCAGCCTTTCTCGTTCCCACCTCCCGCCTTTCTTTCCATCCTCCCAGCCTTTTTTTCTCTTCCCCATCCTCCAGCTTTCTCTTCCCCATCCTCCAGCTTTCTCTCCCCATCCCCCGACTTCTCCCCCCCCCCCCCCCCCCCCCCCCCCCCCCCCCCCTTCCCCATCCTCCAACCTTTCTCTTCACCATTCCCCGACCTTCTCTTACCCATTCCTCCTGCCTTTCTCTTTCCCTCCCATGCCTTTCTCTTCCCATCCTCCGACCTTTCTCTTCCCCATCCTCCTGCCTTTCTCTTCCCATCCTCCTGCCTTTCTCTTCCCCAGCCTCCAGCCTTTCGACTTCCCCATCCTCAGCCCTTCTCTTCCCCATCCTCCAGGCCTTTCTCTCCCCATCCTCCACCTTCTACTTCCCCATCCTCCAGCCTTCTCTCCCCATCCCCCGACCTTTCTCTTCCCATCCCCCGACCTTTTCTCTTCCCCATCCCTCAGCCTTTCTCTTCCCATCCTCCGACACGTTATCTTCCCCATCCCAGCCTTTCTCTTCCCCATCCTCCAGCCTTTCTCTTCCCATCCCCCGACTTTCTCTTCCCATCCTCCAGTTTTCTCTTCCACATCCTCCAGTCTTTCTCTTCTTCCCCATCCCAGCTTTATCTGCCATCCTCCAGCATTTCTCTTCCCCATCCTCCAGACGTCTCTTCCCCAATCCTCCAGCCTTTCTCTTCCCCATCTCCAGCCTTTCTCTTCACCATCCTCCAGCCTTTCTCTTCCCCATCCTCCAGCCTTTCTCTCCCCATCATCCAGCCTTTCACTTCCCATCCCCCGACCTTTTTTCCCATCCTACAGCCTTTCTCTTCCCCATCCTCCAGCCTTTCTTTCCCAATCTCCAGCCTTTACTTCCCTCCCCCGAACCTTCTTCTCGCCCCATCCTCCAGCATTTTCTTCCCCATCCCCCGACCTTTCTCTTCCCCATCTCCAGCCTTTCTCTTCCCCATCCTCCAGCCTTTCTCTTCCCCATCCTCCAGCCTTTCTCTTCCCCATCTCCAGCCTTCACTTCCCCATCCCGCCGACCTTTCTCTTCCCAACCTCCAGCCTTTACTCTTCCCATCCATCCAGCCGTTCTCTTCACCATCCTCCAGCCTTTCTCTTCCATCCCCGACCTGTCTCTTCACCATCCTCCACTTTCTCTTCCCAGCTCAACCTTTCTCGTCCCCATCCTCCAGCCTTTCTCTTCCCATCCCCCGACTTTCTCCTTCCCCATCCTTCCTGCTGTCTCTTCCCATCCTCATGCCTTCTCTTCTTCCCCATCCTCCAGCCTTTCTCTCACAATCCTCCAGCTTTCTCCTTCCCATCCTCCAGCCTTCTCTGCCCCATCCCCCCAGCCTTTCTCTCCCCATCCACCACGACCATTTCTCTTCCCCATCTACAGCCTTTCTTCTTCCCCATCTCCAGCCTTCTCTTCCACAGACCTCCCGCCTTCCTTCCCAGCCTCCAGCCTTCTATTCCCATGCCCCCGACCCCTTTCTCTTCCCCAGCCTCCAAGCCTTTCTCCTTCTTATCCTCAGCCTTTCTCTTCCCCATCCACCGACCCATTCTCTTCCCCATCCTCCAGCCTTCTCTTCCCATCCTCCAGCCTTCTTTCCCCATCCTCCAAGCCTTTCTCTTCCCATCCTCCAGCCTGTCTCTTCCCCATACTCCAGCCTTTTCTTCCCCCATCCTCCAGCCCTCCTTCCCCATCCTCCAACTTTCTCTTCCCATCCTCCAGGCCTTACTATTACCCATCCTCAGCCTTTTATCTTCCCCATCCTCCAGCCGTTTCTTTCCCCAATCCTCCAGCCTTTTTCCCAAATCACTCCAGACTTTTCTCTTCCCATCCCCAGGCCTTTCACTTCCCCATTCCCCCCAGACCTTGCACTCTTCCCAATCCGTCAGCCTTCTCCTTTCCCATCCCAGCTAGTTCTATGTCACCCATCCTCCTCGACCTTTTCAGCTTCCCATCCTCCAGACCTTTCGTCTTCCCCATCCTAGCCTTCTCTCTTCCACCAGCCCTCCAGCCTTCTCTTCCACATCCTCCAGCCTTTCTCTATCCCAATCCACCCAGCCTTTCTCGCCTCCAGCCTTTCTTTCCCCATCCTCCAGCCTTTCTCATTTCCCCATCCTCCAGCCTTTCTCTCCCCACTCCACGGCCTTTCTCTTCCCCATCCTCCAGCCTTTTCTCTTCCCCATCCTCCAGCCTTTCTCTTCCCCACTCAACCTTTCTCTTCAACTGATGCCTCTCTAGGGCCATTCTCTTCCCCAGCTCCACCTTCTCTTCCCATCTCCAGCCTTTCTCTTCCCCATCCTACAGCCCTTTTCTCCCCATCTCCTCCAGCCTTTCTCTTCCCCACCTCCAGCCTTTCTTCCCCATCCTCCAGCTTTCTCTGCCCCATCTCCAGACCTGTCTCTTCCCCATCCTCCAGCCATGTCTCTTCCCCATCCCCCGGACCGTTCTCTTCCCTATTCCTCCCGGCCGTCTCTTCCCCATCCTCCATCCTTTCTCTTCCCACATCCCCGACCTTTCTCTTTTCCCAATCCTCCAGCCTTTCTATTCCCATACTCCAGCCTTTCTCTTCCCCATCTCCAGGCCTGTCTCTTCCATATCCTCCCGCTTTCTCTGATCCCATATCACTCAACGAGAGCCATTTCTCCTTTCCTTGCCACCCCCACACAGATCCTCAGCCTTCTCTTCCCCATCCTCCAGCCTTTCTATCCCCATCCGCCAGCCTCTCTCTTCCCCCAATCCTCCCAGCAATCTCTCCCCATTGCTAACAGCCATTTCTCTCCCCAGCCCGTCAGCCTTCTCTTCACCCAATCCTCAGCTGCCTTTCTCTCCCATCCTCAGCTTTCTCTTCCCCATCCTCCAGCCTTTCTTTCCCCATTACCCACCGACCTTTCTCTTCCCCATCCTCCAGCCTTTATCTTACCCATCCTCCAACCTTCATCCTTCCCCATCTATCCCAAGACTTTCAGCTTCCCACCATCCCATCCGCCTTCTCTTCCCCAGCCTATCCAGCATTTCTCTTCCCCATCCTCCAGCCTTTCTCTTCCCATCCTCCAGCCGTTTCTCTTCCCCATCCTCCACATTTTTTCTCTCTCCCCATCCCCCGACCTTCTCATTACCCATCCTCCAGCCTTCTCCTACTTCCCAACCTTTCCAGCCGTTATCTCCCCTCATCCTAACAGTCCCTAACTTATAACGTCTTCTCCATCCGCTCCAGCCTGTCTACTTCACCATCATTCACAGCCTTCTCTTCCCCATCCTCCAGCCCTTTCTATCTCCCCATCCTCAGCCTTCTCTTCCCCATCCTCCAACCTTTCTTCTTCCCCATCCCCGGACCTTTCCTCTCCCCATCCTCCAG
>NC_051387.1:24539277-24546777 GCF_015228065.2 Penaeus monodon
AGAAATTCAAATAAATATCAATTGAAATTCAAAAAAAAAATAATAATAAAATAAAATAGAGAGAATTTGACATTTCTATTCGGCGATGAGACAGGTTGGCAGGCCTGAGCTTAAATCTGAACTCGCTCAAAATTCAGCAATAAAAAAAATCTATACTTGCAAGAAATTGATGATAAGGACGCTGCAGATAAAGCCTATAACTAGTGCCACTTCACCAATATTATAACGTATCTAAAGTGTCCATGAAAACCAGAATAATATGATTCTCGACCGCAATTTAAAAGATGAATGCTCACGTCGGCTGAGGTCAAGTCGACGGTTTACCCAGTTGTCAACTTCCAAGGAGCCGGAGCTACGGTGCTCTGCTAATTCCTCTCTCGTCTCTCCGGAGGCATTCGAAGAAAAAGCAAAACAAATAGGGTAGTGACGTTACGTCGATTAGGGTTACATAAAGAGTTTATTGAAACAGTTTTCCGGCGTTTTCCTTAGTTTTTTTTTTTTTTTTCATAGGAGTGAGATATTTTTCAAGTGTATGACAAATACCAAATACTGACCTATCATATAATATATATATATATATATATATATATATATATATATATATATATATATATATATATACATACACACACACACACACACACACACACACACACACACACACACACACACACACACACACACACACACACACACACACACACACACACTCGCACACTGTAAACAATACATGGGAGGACCGGATGGTACGTTTCACACCTCTGTGTCTTTCCTCCTTGGGCGGCTGCAGGTGCCTGCTCTTTCTCTTGGCACTTCTACGACGTAAATAAAAATTTGTATGTGTATATATATCGATATATAGATATATATAGATAGCTGTGTGTGTGTGTGTGTACACACATATAGTGTACATATATACATACATACATACATTTGTGTGTGTGTGTGTGTATATATGGGTGTGTTTTAATATGGATCGTATGCACGCACACACACACACACACACACACACACACACACACACACACACACACACACACACACACACACTGTATATATGCATTTGTGTATACACAGCTGTATTACAGTGCCCCTGTTTTACAATACCCGGCCTTAACCACCTGTTCCTGAACATCCTGCCACACGGAATATCTCAAGTCCTCGCGGTCCCAAGCCGCAGCCAAGCCACCTGTTTATCATTAAAACACACGCTAATCCGGCCGTTCCTTGGCACTCAGTATTAATCGCCACTTCAATGACCCCGTAATCCAGCGGCCAAGACCTGCAAACATTCATTCAGCGGTTCCCCTTCCTCTCCGTCCCTGCGCGCCGCCCTCGGAGCGCGGCCGCCCTCGGAGCGCGGCCGCCCTCGCCTTTCTCGGCCGCTTTTTCGGGGAGGGAGGCGGGGGGGGGGGAGTCAACAGGTTTTGCTATTACTTCTGAGGACTTTAATCTCGAAACTTGAGTGTGCATATACATATAAATAAATGAATGAATAAATTAATATATATATTTATATATATATACCCACACGCACATAGATATATATAAAGATACACACACACACAAACACACACACACTCACACACACACACACACACACACACACACACACACACACACACACACACACACACACACCACACACAACACACACACACACAATATATATATATATATATATATTTTATATATATATATATATATATATATATATATATATATATAACATATAGAACACAACAAACACACACACACACACACGTTGTGTTTTGTTTGTGTGTGTGTGTGTGTGTTTATGTGTGTGTGTCTGTGTATGTATATATATATATATATATAATATATAAATAATATATATAATATATATATACATATTCATATATATATATGTGTGTGTGTGTGTGTGTGTGTATATGTGTGTTAGCTTTATATCTATGTATGTGGGTGTAGATATATATATCAACACACACACACACACACATTATATATATATATATATATATATATATATATATATATATATATATATATATATATATATATATATATATATATATATATATATATATATATATATATATATATGTTTTTGTGTGTGAGCAGAAATAAACATATTTATTTATTCACTCATTTATTTATTTATCTATATGTTCCTATTCTTCGCCCCTCCGTGTATTCTTTCATTGATCCTCAGCTCTTTTAAAAATCCATTCTTCTCAACATATTTATTGTTCTTTTTTCCTCCTCAATTTCCCGAAAATCCTCTCTCTCTTTAGATCGTTTTTCTGTCGACGATTCAATCGTTTTTGCCTTTTAAAAAATTCTGATCCTTCTATCTTCTGCTCGGCCCTTTTTTCATTTTTCTTGTTCCCATTTTCTGTCCGCATTTATTTTCTCTTCGACGCCCATCCTTCATTTTTGATTTCGGTTCAGGCTGTAATTTTCCCGTAGCCTTTCCACTCCCCTTATCCACTGCAACACTTTTGCTGTCCGTTTCCCCTCATGCATCACTCCTGCCGTCCCCCGCGAGCGATTTTATCTATAACTGCTCTACAAATTCGTCTCCTGTTCCTTCACCGCCCTCACCCGCCCTCTCTCTTCCCCATCCCCCGACCTTTCTCTTCCCCATCCCCGACCTTTCTCTTCCCCATCCCCCGACCTTTCTCTTCCCCATCCCCCGACCTTCTCTTCCCCATCCCCCGACCTTTCTCTTCCCCATCCCCCGACCTTTCTCTTCCCCATCCCCCGACACTTCTATTCCCAACCCCCGACCTTTCTCTTCCCCATCCCCGACCTTTCTCTTCCCCATCCCCCCACCTTTCTCTTCCCCATCCCCGACCTTTCTTTTCCCCATCCTCCAGCCTTTCTCTTCCCCATCCCCGACCTTTCTCTTCCCCATCCTCCAGCCTTTCTCTTCCCATCCCCGACCTTTCTCTTCCCATCCCCCGACCTTTCTCTTCCCCATCCCCCACCTTTCTCTTCCCCATCCCCCGACCTTTCTCTTCCCCATCCTCCAGCCTTTCTCTTCCCCATCCCCCGACCTTTCTCTTCCCCATCCCCGACCTTTCTCTTCCCCATCCCCACCCTTTCTCTTCCCCATCCTCCAGCCTTTCTCTTCCCATCCTCCAGCCTTTCTCTTCCCCATCCCCGACCTTTCTCTTCCCCATCCTCCAGCCTTTCTCTTCCCCATCCCCCGACCTTTCTCTTCCCCATCCCCCGACCTTTCTCTTCCCCATCCCCCGACCTTTCTCTTCCCCACCCCCGACCTTTCTCTTCCCATCCCCCGACCTTTCTCTTCCCCACCCCCGACTTCTCTTCCCCATCCCCCCACCTTTCTCTTCCCCATCCCAGCCTTTCTCTTCCCCATCCCCCGACCTTTCTCTTCCCCATCCCCGTCCTTTCTCTTCCCCATCCCCCGACCTTTCTCTTCCCCATCCCCCGACCTTTCTCTTCCCCATCCCCGTCCTTTCTTTTCCCCATCCCCCGCCTTTCTCTTCCCCATCCCCCGACCTTTCTCTTCCCATCCCCCGACCTTTCTCTTCCCCATCCTCCAGCCTTTCTCTTCCCCATCCCCGACCTTTCTCTTCCCCATCCTCGCTCTGTCCCTCTCCCCTCCCCCCCCTCTACCCCCTCCCCCCGTCACCTTCCGAAAACAAGGAAAGAAAAGAGAGAAGGGGAGAATGAAGGAAAGAAAGAAAAAGAAAAAAGAAAGAAGAAGGAAAGAAAGAAACGAAGGTAAAGAAAAAAGAAAGAACATAAGAAAGAATGAATGAAAGAAAGAGAGAAAGAAAAAACGAAATGAAAATAGAAAGAGAGAAAGTGGGAGAGAACGAACGGAGGAAAGAAAGAAAGTATGAAAAAAAGAATAAAGAAAAAAAGAACGAACAAACGAAAGAAAGAAAGGAAGAACCAAAGAAAGAAAGAAAGAAAAATGAAAGAAAGAATAGATAAGGAAAGAAAAGATGAGAGAAAAAATGAAAGAACGAAGGAAAGAAAGAACGAATGAACAGAGAAAGAAAAAAATGAAAGAAAGAATAAAAGAAAGAAAAAAAAATGAAAGAAAGAATAAAAGAAAGAAAGAAAAAAAATAAAGAAAGAATAAAAGAAAGAAAGAAAAAAAGAAAGAACGAACAAAAGAAAGAAAGAAATAAAGACGGGAGGAAGGACGGAAGGCGAGAAGCCACCCCGTCGCTGCTCGGCCGACGACGGGCTCGGCTTCGTTGTAAATCATCGGAAATCGTATAATAGTAATAATAATAATAATAATAATAATAATAATAATAATAATAATAATATCATTATTATTATTATTATTATTATTACTATTATTATTATTATTATTATTATTATTATTATTATTATTATTAATATTATCGTTATAATAATTATTATCATTATCATCATCATCATAATTATTATTGTTGTTATTATCATTATTATTCTCATTATAATAACTTCTGTCATTATTATTAGATTATCATAGTAATAATCATCTCATATCATTATTTGTGTTTTATTTTATTCATTAAGATAATAATAATAATAATAAATTTATAATTATTATTATTATTATTATTCTTTATTTTATATTTTAGCATCATTTAAAAAAAAAATAGCAATAATAATAACAATAGTAATTAAATAATATTAATAATTAATAATAATTATATTATATCATTATTATATATTATTGTTATCATTATTATCATATTTATATTATTATTATTATTATTATTTTTATTATTATTATTTTATTTTAATTTTTTTATCATCATAAACATCATCATTATCATAATTATTCTATTGTTTTTTATTATCATCAATTTTGTCATTATCATTATAATTTTAGAGTTATTATCATCTTTTCATTATTGTTGTTTTTATTTTTGTTATTTTTTTATTATTATTATTATTTTTATTTTATTACATTATCGTTATTATCATTATTATTATATTTATTATTATATTATTATTTTATTTTATTTCATTATTCTTAATATTATTTTTTTATTATTTTTATCTTTTGTTATTATTATTATTATTTATTATTATTATTATCAATTTTTATTATTATTATATAATATTATTATTTTTATTTTTTTTATTATTAATTTATTTTTTTTATCATTTATTATTTTAAAAATATAATTATATCATACTATGATTTTTCATTTTTCTTTATTTCTTATATATCTCTCATATATAATAATAACAATTTTTATTTTCATTATATGTTATCATTTCATAATTATTGTTTTTTATTTTTATTATTTTTATTATTATTATTTTCATTTGTATAGTATGTATATATTCTTCATTTTTAAATTTTTATTATCATCATTATTATTTTTTATTGTTTTATTTTTATTATTTTTTTTTATTATTTTTATTATTTTATTATGAACATCTCATTCTTCATTTTTATTATTATTATTTTTACATTATTATTATATTATTATTTTAACTTTTTTTTTTATTTTTTGTTATAAATATATATATATATATATATAATATTTAATATATATATATATATATATATATATAATATATATATTTTTATATTATTTATATAATATTAAAAATATATATTTTATATAAAATTAAATATAATATATATATAACAATAAAATAACAAAGTAAAATAATAATAATAAAAATAATGATAATAATAATAATAATAATAATGAAGTATGATGAGTTCATAATAATAAAAAAGATAATAAAAATAACAATAATAAAAAAATAATAATCAAAATAATAATAATAAAAATAATAAAAATAAAAATAATAATAATGGTAATAATAATAAAAAAGATAATAAAGATAATAATAAAAATAAAAAAATAAAATAATAACAATAATTATGAAAAAAATAATCTAGTAATGAAAAAAAAATTTTTATTATTATGATGATGATGAAAAAATAAAGATAATAAAGATAAAAATAATCATAGTAATGATAATAAATTTTATTGTTAAAATAATAATAATGAATAATAAAAATGTAAAAATAATAAAAATAAAAAAATAAATTATTATTATTATAATTAAAAATAATAATATAAAACCTAACAATAAAATTTAAAAATAATAATATAAAACAATAAAAAATAAAATAGTATACTCTACTAAAAATAATAATAATAAAATGATAAAATATAAAATAATAAAATAATAAAAATTAATAACAGTAAAGATAATAATAAAATAAAAAAATATTAAGAATAATGATAATAATAAAAACAAAAAATAATGATAATGATGATAAAACTCTATAATTATAATTATAATGACAAAAAATTTAGATAATGATAATAACAAAAGTAATAATTATGATAAAGATAGAGATGATATAATAATAATAATAAAATAATAATAATAAAAAAATAATAAAAAATAATAATAATAAAAAAATAATAATAAAGATAATAATGATAACAATAATGATGAAATAATGATAAATAAAAATTATTATTTTTATTATTAATATTATTTTTAATTACTTTTGTTTTTATTTTGCTTATTTTTTTTTTAATGATGCAACAATAATAATAAAAATAAAATAATAAAAATAAAAAATAATTTTTTTATTAATTTTTTTATTATTATCTTAAAGATAATAAAATAAAAAAACAATAATAATGATAATGATGATGATTTTTACTTTATAATCATAATAAAAATGCAGAATTATTATAATGAGAATAATAATGATAAAACAACAAAATAATTATGTGATGATGATAAGATAAAAATTTTTAAAAACGATAATATTAAAAATAATATTAAAATAAAAAATAAAAAATAATAAAAAAAATAATAATAATAAAAATAAAAATAGTAATAAAAATAAAATAATAATAAATATTTTATATTATTTTATTATTATTTTTATTATTATTATTATTATATTTAAAGATTTACGCGATTTACGACGCAGCCCAGCCCGTCGTCGGGACGCACGGGGTGGCTTCTCGCCTTTCCCCCTTCTCCCCGGGTTATTTCTTTCTTTATTTTTCTCGTTCTTTTTCCCTTTTTCGTTTTTTTTTTTCCCTTTTTTTTTTCCTTTTTTATTTATTTCTTTTTTTCTCTTTTTTTTTTTGTTTGTTCTTCTTTTTTTTCTTTTTTTTAATTATTTTTTTATTTCTTTTTTCTTTTTTATTTATTCATTTTGTTTTTCTTTCTTTTTCTTTCTTTCGTTTTTTCTTTTTTTTCTTTCTTTTATTTTTTCTCTCATCTTTTTTTCCTTATCTATTTTGTTTTTTCTTTCTTTTCATACTTTCTTTCTTTCTTTCGTTCGTTCTTTTTTTCTTTCTTCTTTTCTTTATTCATTTTTTTTTTCTCTCCTCTTTTTCCTTAAAAAAGGAAAAAAAAAAAAGAAAAAAAGAAAGAAAAGGAGAGAGAGAAGAAAGAAATGAATAAAGAAAGAGAGAAAGAACAAACGAAAGAAAGAATAAAAGAAAGAAAAAAAAATGAAAGAAAGAATAAAGAAAGAAAGAA
>NC_051387.1:24551038-24563538 GCF_015228065.2 Penaeus monodon
GACACGCAGTTTGGTCCTTCTGCATAGGTCCCAACATCTCCAAATGCTCTTGTTGATCGAGTTCATGGCTCCTTTTGCCAGAAAATCCGTTATTGACTTTTTGGTTGACAGCCCAGAGATATGGTCTACGCTACCAAGGTATGTAAAACTCTCTGTAACTTCAACGTCCTCGCCGCAAGCATGGATCGACTGAACAGGTTCCACTAACTGGCCCCCGAAACCCTGAATCTTGGTCTTGGTCCAGGAGACCTCTAGGCCTAGGGGCTTCGCCTCATTGCTAAATGCATCAAGAGCCGCCACCAGGGACTCAGATAGGATAGCAACATCATCGGCAAAGTAAAGGGTCTGAAAACCTTTGATATTACCTAGTAGCTCTGCCCATTATCCAGTCTATACAGGTGTTGAAAAGTGTTGTGCAAGGACATAGCCTTGCCCCACCCCTGAATTAACAGGGAGGAAGTTCAACAGACCCCCACCACACTTTACAGCACTTACAGTACCAGTATAAAGGCTTGCTATTAGGCCAATAATCTGTGTCGGAATTCCCCCGAGTCTCAGGATCTCCCATAGCGATTCCTGATGCACCGAGTCAAACGCCTTCTTCAGGTCGATGTAGGTTGCAAGCAACCCACAACTAAACTCACGACGGCGTTCCACAATTATTCGAAGCACCAGTATACGGTCTATCGTGGACTTGCCAGGAGTAAATCCAGACGCTCCGGTCTCTGATGCCTCAGTAGGTGGTTGCGGATCCGTTTCAGAAGAATGTGGCCGAGAACCTTGCCTGGTATGCTGAGCCGTGTAATGCCACGGTAGTTGCTACAATCCCAACGATCCCGTTACCCCTTCCAGAGAGGGATGACCACGCCCCTCAGCAAGTCAGGAGGAATGGTACCAGACTGCCAGATGGCAGTCAGGACTGTATGCAGGCCCCGAGCCATAGGTTCACCCCCAGCATTTAGCGGTTCAGCAGGGATATCACATATGCCTGCAGCTTTCCCACTCTTCAGCTTGGAAATCGCCATCTTAACCTCTGTTAGGGTAGGAGGTTCCTCGCTGATGGGTGGGTCCGGCACAAGCACTGTGACATCGCTTGCATCCAAGCTAAGTGTTGGAGGGTCTACCTGGTACAACTGTTCAAAATACTCAGCCCAACATTCACAAACCCCAACATGATCTGAGATGATCCGTCCATCCGCTGATCGGACTGCAGTCATCTGTGTGGAGGGTTTAGAGTTCAGCTTTTTCAGGGCTTGGTAGGCAGGCAAAGGTCATTTCCCAAGAAATGGCCTTCAACCTCCTCAAAAAGATCCTGATGAACTTTTCCCTTTGTCCATTCTCAGCATACTACTACTATAACTAATATTAATAACAATAAAAATAATAATAATAATGATAATGATAACACTAATGATAATAATGATAATAAAAATAATGATGATTATAATAAAATTATTATAATTATGCTAATAACAGTAGAAATTACAGTAATGAGAATGATAATTAAATAATTAATTAAAAATTATAATAGGCATAAAAATGATAACAATGCAGTGATAAAGATTACTAATAATAATGGTAATGTTATAATGATGTTAATAATGATAGTGATTAAAATAATGAAAATGATAAGATGCTAATAATAGAGTAATAACAATATAATAATAAAAATGAAAAATATAATAATAATAATGAAAAATATAATAATAATGATGATGATAATAATAATAATAATAAGGAAATAAAAAATAATAGTGGAAATAATAATAAAAATAATAATGATAATGATAATGATAATGATAATGATAAAAATAATAATAATAATAATAATAATAATGATAATAATAATGATAAGAATGACAATAATAAGAATGATAATATTAATAATGATAATAATAATAATAATAATAATAATAATAATAATAATAATAATAACAATAATGGTAATAATAATGATAATAATTATCATTATTATTATTATTTTTCATTATCTTTATTGTTTATTATTAATAATATTTTTTTTTTATTATTTCTATTATTACAATTATTATTATTATTATTATCATTTTGCTAATGAAGAAGAATAATAATAATAATATTTATAATTATAAAATAATAATAATAAAAATAATAATAATAATAATAATAAAAATACAAATAATGGTAATAATAAATAATCAATAATGATAATAATAATAATAATAATAATAATAATAATAATAATAATAATAATAACAACAATAATAGTAATAATAATAATAGCAATAATGATAATAATAACAATGGTAATAATATTAATAATAATGATAATACTAAAAATGATAATAATAATAATGATGATGATAGTTATAATGATAATGATGGTAATAATGTTGATGATAATAGATGTAATAATAATAATGATAATAATAATAATAATAATAATAATAATAAAGATTATTATTATCATTTTTATTATTATTATTATTATTATTATTATTATTATTATTATTATTATTATTATTATTTTTACAATAATAATAATAATAATGATAATAATAATATTAATTATAATAATAATAATAATAATAATAATAATAATAATAATAGAAACAATAATAACAATGAAATTAATGATGATAATAATAATAATAATAATAACAATAATAATAATAATAATAATAATAATAATAATAAAAAGATAATAATAATAATAATGATAATAATAATAATAATAATAATAATAATGATAATAATAATAATAAAAAATAATGATAATAATAATAATAATAATAATAATAATAATAATAATAATAATAAATAATAATAATAAAAATAATAATAATAAACAAAATGATAAGAAAAGATAATAATAATAATAAATTTAACAACAATAATGATAATAATAATAATAATATTGTTAATAATAGAAATAATGATAATAATAACAATAATGATAATGAAAATAATAAAAAAAATTTATAAAGATAATAATGAAAATGATTATGATATGTTTATAATAATAATAATAATGATAATAATGATGATGGGGATAATAATAATTATAATATCAGAATTAATGATGATAATAGTAATAATGATTTTGAAAAAGATAATAATAATGGTAGCAAAAATGATGATAATAATATGATAGTAACGAAAATGATAACGATAACCAGTATTATCATCAAAAACCATTATCATTATTATTGTAGATTAGATAAAGTAAAAAACAGGACCCTCTTCATCCCTTTCCCTCGTCTAGTCCCCTTCTCCTCTGCAAGTCCCTGGGCCCTTTCTCTCTTCCCCTTCTTCATCTCCCGGTTTTATTTAAGCCCCTTCCCCTTCCTTTCCCCCCTTCCCCTTGAAGCCTCTCTTTCTCCCTCTCCCCATTTCTTCCTAAGGCCCCTTTCTTTCCCCTTCTTTCCCCTTTTCCTCCTAATGACAGCAATGATTTCTCCTCGGTCAGCGTGTAAACAATAATATACGTAAACTGATGGTCTAACAATGCAGTGCTATTGCCTCGAAGAAGGATAATGACAGTAATAAGAACAATAACGACAATAAAAACGATGATGATAATAATGTGATATAACACCAGTTTCTAATTTATTCGTAATATTATGGTTTACGTATGCGTGTGGCATTGCTATCATTATTATTGATATTTATCCTATATTCCCCAAACACTATTAATAGGATTAACATAACTCTTATTCTATCTATTTCTTCTTTTCTTCTATTGCTGTTTCTGTACCTAATCTTTCGTCCACTACCTCGCACCCCATCTCTCTGCCTCCTTAATGTGCTCGCGCGAAAATGACCCCAAGGAACCTGACCTTCCCTCCAGCACTCTTTCTGCGTCCGTGCCATTTGGCTCCTTCCTTCGCGCTTCCGGGCCGATTTCACGGGATTTCGTGAATGAGCAAACGCCTTTTCCGTCAGATTTTTCCCTTTTTGGGGTTTGATATATGATTATCATTTACGAGGAAAAGGGGGAAAATAATATACGATATCTAAAAAAAAAGAATCAACGATACTTACATATTCCTTGTTCTGGCTCTAAGAATACATTTTTCGCTTAAAGAAATCAAAGGAAACTTGAATTCTTGACAGTCCTGGATGATTGAAAAACAGATGGATGATGAAGATTAATCTGGTCACCAATTTTCAGTCAAAATGCACCCCACACTTGCTGGGCAAAAATTTGTCTTTGTAGTTATTATCATCATTATTATTACTATCATTACTATTATTCTTATTCTTATTCCTATTCTTATTCTTATTCTTTTTCTTCTTATTATTATTATTATATCATTATTCTTTATTATCACTATTTTTATTCTTATCATTATCACTATTATCATTATTATTATTATTAATTTCATTATATTATTATTATTATCATTATTATTATTATTATTATTATTATTATTATTATTATTATTGTTGTTGTTGTTGTTATTAATTTTATTATATTATTATTATCATTATTATCATCTATTATTATTTTTAGTAGTAGTAGTAGTAGCAGTAGCAGTAGTATTGTAGTTATTATCATCGCTATTATTACTATTATTATTACCACTATTATTATTATTATTATTATTATTACTATTATTATTAGCATTATCACTATTATCATTATTATCACTATCCCCTATTACTATTATTATTATAATTATTGTTATCATCATCAACATCGCTATTATTATTACTATTATTGTTGTTGTCATAATCTTTATCATTATCATTATTGTTGTTGTATTGTTATTATTGTTATTATTATTATCACTAATATTATTATTATTATTATTATTATTATTATTATTGTAGTTATTATCATCGTTATTATTACTATTACTATCATTTTCATTTTTATCACTATCTTATTACTATTATTATTATAAATTTCTGTTATCTCATCATCATCGTTATTATTATTATTATTATTTTTGTTGTCATTATCATTATCATTATCATTATTATTTTTGTTGTTGTTGTTTATATTATTTTCATTATTATTGTCATTGTTATTATTTATTTTTATTATTTATTATTATTATTATTATTATTATTTTATCTTATTATCAATATTATTATTATCATTATCATCACCATTTTCATGATTATCCTCATCATTATCGTATAATTTTAGAATTTGCATGCACATTATCCTGTAACACAAAAGATCGACTTTGGTGCGTGTCTCAAGTGGTACCTCTTCATCCTGTCCAGTCTTTCTTGAATCATATCTTTACTAAATTCTTTCAAAAGTTTCCACACAATTATGTTTTTCAAAAATAAATGAATGAATATTTTTTTACATTGAACTCTAGTTCGATGCATAGATCTTTTCATCCCATTCAATATTCTCTCTTTGCATCGATAAAACACTGAAAGCTCCCCCCCGTGGTGTTTACTTTTCATAAAGACTCCCCCGGCCAATTTCAATTTCCCGTCACCCTTCATACCATCTTGGAAAAGCTCCGGATACTCCGTGGTCCAAATATTTCGCTTTTCTTTTGTCCGCTCATGCTACTGCCAAGTCTGATCTATCTTTTCATCAACGAGCAGGCGGACCTTTTAGCGTTCGACTCCACAATCGTTCCTGCATAGACCCTTCCCTCATTCCTTCTATATCGCTCCACACCAAGCCCGGCAAGAGATCGAAACCCACACCTATCCACTGCATTTCCTTAAAATAAGTTCGTCAAGCACAGGATGGTTCTGCCGCTGAATCCATCTTGCAACAGCCATCCACCTCCCTTTGCAAAGTGCTAAGCTAATCCCTCTTCTTCCGTCAAAGTCCCTGCCACTTCACGCTCATGTTCCTCTTCTGGGTGTTTTGTCATTAAGACTACCATCTTCCCCATTTTCCTTTTTTCGTCTCCCCACTTCATCACTCTTTTTTTTTTCTATGCTTATTCTCATCTCCCCTCTCGTCCTTCTGTTTCTGAGCTGCTTGCTATCCGTTGTCTTTCTCCTTGCTCCAGATCTTTGTTATGGGGTTTCCTATCGATTCCGTTTCATGGGCGAAGCCCCGCATTTTCCCCACTGGCTTTCATAAACTCTCCTTTGGTCGTCTTACGCACCTCATGTTGATGTCACTGAAATTATCATTTAAATTATGATTATTATCATCATTGATATACTGTTGTTACTACTGCTACTACTGTTACTACTCCCAAATTTTATATTATTATTGTTATAATTATTATTATTATTATTTTCATCATTATTATTTAAAAATGATAATATTGACACTATTTATTTGTATTATTTTATTATCATTTCTATTTATTATTATTATTATTATTTATTATTATTATTATATTCATTATCATAATAATTATTATTGTTATAATAATAATAATTTTAATAATAATAATAATAATTATATTATTTTTATTATTATTATTATCATCAATCATTTTATTACTATTATTATTATATTATTATTATTACTATTATCATTACATTATTATTAGAATGATAATAATAATGTTTTTTCTATTACTCTTTCACCGAGTAATTTCCCTTGCGAAACGGGCCCTTTACTCATGACCAAAGATCCCTTGGGCTTTTCTCTGTAGCCTTAGTTTCAATTACTTTTCCCCAGATCCTTGCTGTTCCTAGTAAGGCTCTTTTTTATTCACTCGATTTTTATTGTGATTCTCAGTTTCTCTAATCACTTTCCCATATCTTTTCCACAACATCCCAGCGCACCAACAATTACCGGTACAATCAGCTTTCCGTACTCCCCCCGACCCAGCAATTTCTCTTTTAAGTATGGTAATTCTCAGCTTTCTCCTGTTTTTTTTGGCGTATCCTGTTATCCCCTGGAGCAGCGATATCCATTCTTTTCCTCTTCTTCGTAGTCAGACTGAATACTTACATCCCACAACACTTTCCATTCTCATTTCACTTACACTTTCTGGGGTATGTATTTTTTACAAAGCGTCAATGTACAATCTGGGCAATGTTGTCATGCCGTCTTTTGTATTCTTTTTTGGGCCCGTTTATCACATTCGCAAACAATACGTCCAACGCTTTCACGTTTTTCACCACATATCTGCATATTGAGATGGTTGTCTGTCAATAGCATAATTAAGTAATGCATCCCAAGTGCCTGCTCCCGGGCTGCACATATTATAACGCTTCCATTTCCGTTAATAATAATAATAATAATAATAATAATATCATTATTATTATTATTATTATTTATTATTATTATTATTATTATTATTATTATTATTATTATTGTAAGGCTCTGTCAAGGGGAAGCCCGAGACGCAAGCGGCGGATGGCGGCTTCGGGCGACGAATGAGGCAGGGGCCCGTTTCCTTGCAAGGAGATGGTTTCTATGCCCCCGGTACACCATCCCTTGAAATAGGGTCTGGTTTATGGCGTTCTTGACCATCGGAAGTACGGAAGCTCGTTTTGAAGGAACGGAAAAAATTAAAAAGGACTAAACTTAAAAATGGGAATCCCTGGATGGTGCTGGCCAATGAAAGAGAGAAAGAAAAAAAAAAAATTAGGTTGTAAATTTTAATTTATCCACGGGCAGCATTTCCTAACTTTGGGATGAAAGAAAACGGCTCAAACACAACCTGGTGTACCCCTGGGAATCTGGAGGTACACACAACACGGAATCCCGACACAACTCCCGTATGGGTTTACTTCATCGTGGCAACAGATATTTTAACAAAAAATTGTATACCAATTAAGGACAGTAGATATTTTAACAAAATTATTCAAACAATAAATAGTAGTAAAAGGATTAAGAAAAAAGTAATGAAAATCTTACAATAAAAAACATTTAGTACCGATTTAAAAGGGCGTTAAAACACATAAAGTAAAATCAATAAAACGGTACATTAATCTGTAAACAAGACCCAGAAAAAAGTAAAATCTGTCACCAATTTATAAGACATCGCCGGTGTCCTCTGTGAGCCTCCAATGCTTCATATAATCCATAATTAAGGTGCTGACGTGGCAGGTAAATATAAAAGCGAAAAAAAAAAATTCAGAGTCACAAAACAATTATCTAAGATTAATAAAAATGATAATTATAAAAAAAAAATGAAGATTTAAGTGATTTTTTAAAAGGGAATATAAAAAACATTTAAAAAAAGCAGATGAATTTTGTAAAATAAGGGGAGGGATTTAGTGTTAAAAAAAAATATAAAACCGTTGAAGCCATAAGTAAAAGAAATAAATGTATAAAAGAAAGAAAAACATTAGATCCCCCTCTCTAAAAATAGGCCTTACTGGGGAATAAAAAGCAAAAAAAACTCGCAAAAATAAGTACATTCACCAAGGGTCATTCGCCACCTACTGATTCGGAGCATTCGAAGCTCAAGAGGAAAATCAGGAAATACAAAGGTAATAGTTTTATCTGCTATTTTTCCAAAGAAAACCCGTTTTGGGTTTGGGTGCGTGGGCGGGAGTCGTCTCCAGCGTGTTTGAGCGCGCCCGCTGGATTACCCAGCGTCGGGTCGGATTTGGTCTGGGTATTAAGGGGGTCGAGGGGGCAGGTAGGGTGTTAGGGTTATTATATATATTATTATTATTATGTATTATTTTTATTATTATTATTATCATTAACTTTATTGTATTATCATTATTATCATTATCATTATTATCATCATCATTTTTTTTTTTTATTATTATTATTATTTATTATTATTAATGTTATATTATTATTTATTATTATTATTATTATTATTTTTATTAAATAATATAATAATAATAATAAAAATATAATTTTAAACTTTTAAATTTAAAAATAATCATAATAATAATAATAATAAAAAAAATATGATGATGAAATAATGATAATGAAAATAATGATAATAAAAATAAAGTTATGATAATAATAATAATAAAAATAATAAATAATAATAAAAATAATAAATATAATAATAACCCTAACACCCTCCTCCCCCCTCGACACCCTTAATACCCAGACCCAAATCCCGACCCGACGCTGGGTAACCCAGCGGGCGGCGCTCAACACGCTGGAGACGACTCCGCCCACGCATCCAACCAACCAGGTTTTCTTTGGAAAAATATGCAGATAAAACCTATTACCTTTGAAATTTTCCCTGAGTTTTCCTCTTGAGCTTCGAATGCCCCGAATCAGTAGGTGGCGAATGAGCCTTTGTGAATGTACTTATTTTTGCGAGTTTTGTTGCTTTTTTAAATTCCCCGTAAGGTCCTATTTTTAGAGAGGGGGGTCTAAATGTTTTTCATTCTTTTATACATTCATTTATTTTACTTATGGTTTCAACGTTTTTCTATTTCATCTTAACACCGAATCCCTCCTCTTATTTTACAAAATTCATCTGCGTTTTTAATGTTTTTATATTCCTTTAAATCACTTAAATCTTCAGTTTTATTAATTATCATTTTTATTTAAACTTAGATAATTGTTTTGTGACTCTGAATATTTTTTTTCGCTTTATATTTACCCGCCACGTCAGCACCAATTTTGGATTATATGAAGCATGGAGGCTCACAGAGGACACCGGCGATGTCTTATGAATTGGTGACAGATTTTACTTGTTCTGGGTCTTGTTTTACAGATTAAAAGTACCGTTTATTGAGTTTACTTTATGTGTTTTAACGTCCTGTTAATCGGTACTGAAGTTTTTTTTGTAAGATTTCATTACTTTTTTCTTAATCCTTTTACTACTATTTATTTTTGAATAATTTTGTTAAAATATCTACTGTCCATTAATTGTATACAAGTTTTGTTAAAATATCTGTTGCCACGATGAAGTAAACCCATACGGGAGTTGTGTCTGGATTCCGTGTTGTGTGTACTCCAGGATTACCCAGGGGTACACACAGGTTGTGTTTGAGCCGTTTTCTTTACATGCCAGTTAGGAAATGCTGCCCGTGGATAAATTAAAATTTACAACCTAATTTTTTTCTTTCTTTCTTTCTTTTTACATTGGCCAGCACCATCCAGGGATTCCCCATTTTTAAAGTTTAAGTCCTTTTTAATGTTTCTGTTCCTTCAGAACGAGCTTCCGTACTTCCGATGGTCAAGAACGCCATAACCAGACCCTATTTCAAAGGGATGTGTACCTGGGGCATGAGCAACAAGTCTCCTTGCAAGGAAACGGGCCCCTCCCTCATTTCGTCGGCCCGAAGCCGCCATCCGCCGCTTGCGTCTCGGGCTTCCCCTTGACAGAGCCTTACAATAATAATAATAATAATAATAGTTAATAATAATAATAATAATAAAATAATAATATTATTATTATTATTATTATTATTAACGGAAATGGAAGCGTTATAATATGTGCAGCCCGGGAGCAGGCACTTAGGATGCATTACGTAAATTATGCTATTGACAAGGCAACCATCTCAATATGCAGAATATGTGGTGAAAAACGTGAAAGCGTTGGACGTATTGTTTGCGAATGTAATAAACTGGCTCAAAAAGAATACAAAAGACGGCATGACAACATTGCCCAGATTGTACATTTGACGCTTTGTGAAAAATACATACCCCAGAAAGTGTAAGTGAAAATGAGAATGGAAAGTGTTGTGGGATGTAAGTATTCAGTCTGACTACGAAGAAGAGGGAGAAGAATGGATATCGCTGCTCTAGGGGATAACAGGATACGCCAAAGAGAACAGGAGAAAGCTGAGAATTACCATGATCTTAAAAGAGAAATTGCTAGGTCGTGGGGAGTACGGAAAGCTGATTTGTACCGGTAATTGTTGGTGCGCTGGAATGTGTGGCAAAGAATATCGGAAAGTGATTAGAGAAACTGAGAATCACAATAAGAATCGAGTGAATACCAAAGAGCCTTACTAGGAACAGCAAGGATACTGAGGAAAGTAATTGAAACCTAAGGGCTACAGAGAAAAGCCCAAAGGGATCTTTGGTCATGAGTCAAGGCCCGCTTCGCAAGGGAAATTACTCGGTGTAAGGAGTAATAGAAATAACATTATTATTATCATTCATAACAATAATGTAATGATAATAGTAATAATAATATAATAATAATAATAATTTGTAATAATAATGATGATATAAATAATAATAATAATAATAATAATAATAATTATTATTATTATTATTATAATTATTATTATTTATATAATTATTATGATAATGATAATAATAATAATAATAATAATGATAATAATAATTATAATAATAATTATAACAATGATAATAATAATAATAGTAGTAGTAACAGTAGTAGCAGTAGTAACAACAGTAATATCAATGATGATAATAATCATAATTAATGATAATTTCAGTGACATCAACATGAGGTGCGTAAGACGACCAAAGGAGAGTTTATGAAAGCCAGTGGGGAAAATGCGGGAGCTTCGTCCATGAAACGGAATCGAATAGGAAATCCCATAACAAAGATCTGGAGCAAGGAGAAAGACAACGGATATGCAAGCAGCTCAGAAAACAGAAGGAGGAGAGGGGAGATGAGAATAAAGAATAAAAAATAAAAAAGAGTGATGAAGTGGGGAGACGAGAAAGGGAAAAATGTGAAGATGGTAGTCTTAATGACAAACACCCAGAAGAGGAACATGAGCGTGAAGTGCAGGGACTTTGACGGAAGAAGATGGATTAGCTTAGCACTTTGCAAAGGGAGGTGGATGGCTGTTGCAAGATGGATATCAGCGGCAGAACCATCCTGTGCTTGACGAACTTAGTTAAGGAGAATGCAGTGGATAGGTGTAGGTCGATCTCTTGCCTGCCCTTGGTGTGGAGCGATATAGAAGGAATGACGGAAGGTCTATGCAGGAACGATTGTGGAGTCGAGACGCTAAAAGGTCGCCTGCTCGTTGATGAAAAGATAGATCAGACTTGGCAGTAGCATGAGCGGACTAAAGAAAAGCGAAATATTTGGACCACGGAGTATCCGGAGCTTTTCCAAGATGTGTATGAAGGGCTGACGGGGAAATTGAAATTGGCCAGGGGAGTCTTTATGAAAAGTAAACACCACGGGGAGGGAGCTTTCAGTGTTTATATCTGATGCAAAAAGAGGATATTGAATGGGATGAAAAGATCTATGCATCGAACTAGAGTTTAATGTAAAAAAATATTCATTCATTATTTTTGCAAAACATAATGTGTGGAAACTTTTGAAAGAATTTAGTGAAGATATGATTCAAGAAAGACTGGACAGGATGAAGAGGTACACTTGAGAACACGCACCAAAGTCGATCTTTTGTGTTACAGGATAATGTGCATGCAAAATTCTAGAATTATAACGATAATGATGAGGATAATAATGATAATGGTGATGATAATGATAATAATAATATTGATAATAATGATAATAATAATAATAATAATAATAATAATAATAATAATAATAATAATAATAATAATAATAATAAATAATAACAATGATAATAATAATGATAATAATAATAACAACAACAAAACAATAATAATGATAATGATAATGATAATGACAACAACAATAATAGTAATAATAATAACGATGATGATGATGATAACAGTAATT
>NC_051387.1:24568538-24571520 GCF_015228065.2 Penaeus monodon
CGCGAGGGATTAGAGATGAGCCATGGCCTGCGAGTCTCCAGGCAGGCCGCCTGGAGACTCGCCTCGAGGGAATCCTCGTGGCTGGAAGCGAAGGGTGGATGCGGCCATGCGCCCTCGTTCGGCGTTAGCCCCTTGATGATGATGATGATGTAGTAGTAGTATCATTATTATTATCATCATTAATATTGTTGTTGTCGTTGTTGTTGTTATTTTTATTATTATTATTGTTGTTGTTTTTTTTGTCGTCGTTACTATTATTAATATCATTATCATTATTATCAATATTATTAACATTGTTATTATTATTATTATTATTATTATTATCATCATCATTATTATTATCATCATTATTGTTACTATTATTATAATTATCATCATTATTATTATCATTATTATCATTATAACAATAATAATGATAAAGATAATAAACAATAATGTTATCAATATTGTTATCATTATCATTATTGTTATTCCTATTGTCATTATCATTATCATTATCATTATTATTATCATTATTATTTGCATTAGCAGTATTGTTATTATTACGGTCATTATTATTATCGTCATTATTAGTAACATTATTATCATTATTGTTAATAATAATATTATTATTATCATTAGTAGTAGTAGTATTTTTATTGTTGTTGTTGTAGTTATTATGATCATTATTATTACTATAATTATTATCATTCCTATTATCACTATCATTATTACTATTACTATTATTATCATCATCATCATCAACATGATGATTATTATTTTTACTATTATTATCGTTGTTGTTGTTGTTGTTGTTGTTGTTGTTGTTGTTGTTGTTATTATCATTTTTATTATCTTTTTTATATATTATATTATTATTATTATTATTATTATTATTATTATTATTATTATTATTGTTATTATTATTATTGTTGTTGTTGTTGTTGTTGTTTTTATTAGTAGTATTAGTATTAGTATTAGTATCATTATTACTATTATAATTATTATTATTATCATTACTATTATTATTATCATTATTTTTATTATTATTTTTATTATATTTTTGTTTATTTGTTATTATTATCATTATTATATTATAATTATTGGTATCATTATTATTATTATCATCACTATTAGTAGTAGTAGTATTGCTATTATTATTATTATTATTAGTATTATTATTACTATTACTATTATCATTATCATTATTATTATTATTATTATTATTATTATAATAATTGTTATTATTATTATTATTATTATTATCATTACTATTATCATTATTATTATTATTATTATTATTATTATTATTATTATTATTATTATTATTATCACTGTTATTATTATTATTATCACTATCATTATTATTATTATTATTATTATTATTATTATTATTATTATTATTATTGTTAAAAAAATAAATAAATAAAAAATAATGATAATGATAATAATAGTTATAATGATTATCATTATTAGTAGAAATATTATTATTATTATTATTATTATTATTATTATAAGTAACTATTATTATCATTATTATTATTGTTGTTGTTGTTATTATTATTATTATCATTATTATTATTGTTATTATCATTATGATTATTAATATTATTATCATTATTATTTTCATCATCATCATTATTATTATTATTATTGTTGTTGTTGTTGTTGTTATTGTTATCATTATTATTAGTATCGTTATCATTATCATTATCATAATTTTTATTTCGATTGTCATCATTAATAATGAAAATAAAGCTTTTGAAAATGATATCAAATTCTTATTGATAAAACGTGGCCGACAGTGAAAATGGTAATGGTAGTTATGATGACGATGATAAAAAAATCATATTAATAATAGTACATGTGATAATCATAGTAATAGCAATAACACAAAAAATAAGCATTGTAGCAATGATAATTATAAACATAGTTATAAAGTTAGAGCTATGATGAAACTGATGGTTGTAATGACTCTCATGAATGAAGACTGAAGTGTTCCCTGAACTCAGCTCTGGAGGTCAGCGATATTAGCACATGCATACATTCATACATACATGAATACATACATGCATAACTACATTGAATGCATACATACATACATATATGCATGCAAACATACATACATACATAATAATACATACATATGTATGTATGTAGTACATATGTACGAATGCTTACATACTCTTCACTGTCAGATCGAGAGCGAGAGAGAAAAAAGAGAGAGATGTGTTGGTAAAATGGTTAAGCTTAATGCCTACATGGAGAGGGATGTGCCTGCCAGCAAGAGGAGAGAGAAAAAAAAATAGAAAAAGGCGTATCTTTCTATCTAATCTATCTATAAATGCTTGTCCTTGACTTCTTTACCTACGCTTATAGCTCTAGTTATTTCCCTGCATGTGATTGAAACAAAATAATCAACATATACAGCATTCTTCTCAAACTAACGTAGTCACACCAACCAGCTCTTAATGAGATTCCTTATCCAGTCACCCCGTGCCTCTAAGCTTAAGCTATATTAAAATCTATGATCGTTTTCTTAACATCGCTATCACGCTGTGCCTCATATAGGTCACCCCCTCCATTTTTTCTTTTTATCTAATCCTCCCACCAGAGTAGTCATCGGTTGCCATGGTAACCTCCGGCGAGTCATCTTGTAGGACTCTCCTTTGGAATCACAATACAGTATGGATCTCTGAGGCAGAAGCTGCGCATAGATTTTTATTTCACAATGTATTGGAGTTGACCTCTTTGTCTTGGTTAGTGAAATGAGCATTATCGTTATCATTACTAAGTTTAGTGTACTACTATTACTGTTGATTTCCGGCCGCTATCCGTGCCTTTTTGTACCATTGTAGTTGTTGTAAGTGATGGAGGTTTTGTTATCATCCTTACTCTTTCCGTTGTTTTTCGTTTGTTGTGGTTGCTGTTGTCATCATCACTATCATTATGATTATCATTACATTTTACAATTTTTATCAGTCAATTTCATTTTTACATTAT
>NC_051387.1:24571620-24576545 GCF_015228065.2 Penaeus monodon
AGTGCATATGTACGAATGCTTACATACTCTTCACTGTCAGATCGAGAGCGAGAGAGAAAAAAAGAGAGATGTGTTGGTAAAATGGTTAAGCTTAATGCCTACATGGAGAGGGATGTGCCTGTCAGCAAGAGGAGAGAGAAAAAAATAGAAAAAGGCGTATCTTTCTATCTAATCTATCTATAAATGCTTGTCCTTGACTTCTTTACCTACGCTTATAGCTCTAGTTATTTCCCTGTATGTGATTGAAGCAAAATAATCAACATATACAGCATTCTTCTCAAACTAACGTAGTCACACCAACCAGCTCTTAATGAGATTCCTTATCCAGTCACCCCGTGCCTCTAAGCTTAAGCTATATTAAAATCTATCATCGTTTTCTTAACATCGCTATCACGCTGTGCCTCATATAGGTCACCCCCTCCATTTTTTCTTTTTATCTAATCCTCCCACCAGAGTAGTCATCGGTTGCCATGGTAACCTCCGGCGAGTCATCTTGTAGGACTCTCCTTTGGAATCACAATACAGTATGGATCTCTGAGGCAGAAGCTGACGCATAGATTTTTATTTCACAATGTATTGGAGTTGACCTCTTTGTCTTTGTTAGTGAAATGAGCATTATCGTTATCATTACTAAGTTTAGTGTACTACTCTTACTGTTGATTTCCGGCCGCTATCCATGCCTTTTTGTACCATTGTAGTTGTTGTAAGTGATGGAGGTTTTATTATCATCCTTACTCTTTCCGTTGTTTTTCGTTTGTTGTGGTTGCTGTTGTCATCATTACTATCATTATGATTATCATTAACATTTTTACAATTTTTATCGTCATTCTTCATTTTTACCTTATTATTATCATTAATTTTATCATTACTATCATTATCATTATCATTATCACTATTATTATTATCATTATTATTACTACTACTACTACTACTTCTGCTACTATTATCATTATTTTTGTTAATATTATTATCATTATCACTATTATTATTATTATTATCATTATTATTATTATTATTATTATTATTATTATTATCATTATTACTGTAATAATAATAATAATAATAATAATTATTATTATTATTATTATTATTTAATAATAATAATAATTATTATTATTATTAATAACATTATTATTATTATTATTATTATTATTATTATTATTATTATTGTAATTATGATTATCATTAATGTTTTATGATTAGTAACACTTTTATTATCATCATCATCATCATCATTATCATCATTGGTGATATTATTATTATCATTATTATCATTATAATTATGATGATGATGATTATGATCATTGCTATCATTTTTTTATTGTTATTATTAATACTGTTGTCATTATTATTATTATTATTATCATTATAATTTTTTTTATTATCATCATTATTATTTTTTTATTATTACAATTATTTTTTTATTATTATCATTATTATCATTATTATATAAATAATAATTATTATTGTTGTTATTATTATTGCCCTTATCATTGTCATTATTATTATGAATATTATTATTATTGTTATTATTATTATTATTATCATTATTATTATTATCCTTATTGTTATTATTATTATTATTGTTATTATTATTGTTGTTATTATTATTATTATCATCATCATTGTCTTTACTGTTATTATCATTATTATCATAATCATTATCATTATTATTACTATCATCATCATTATTGTAATTATCATAATTATTATTATCATTATTATTATTATTATCATTATTATTATTATTATCATTATAATCTTTATTTTTATTATCATTGTTATTTTCATTACTATTATCATTGTTATTATATCTTTTTTTTATCATTATTACTGTTGTTGTTATTATTACTTTTATCATTCTTGTTGCTATTATCATTGTTAACTGTTATTGTTATTATGATTATCATTATAATCATTATCATTATCATTCGTTTCCTACCACAAGGGTCCCTTGTAGCGAGTCTCCAGGTAGGCTCTCAGCCCATCTCTAATTCCTTGCGACAGGTCTCGTCGAGCTGCCCAAGCCATAACCTCCTGGGTCGTCCAACAGGCCTCCTTCACTCAGGATTGTTTTGCAAAGAGAAAACCTGATGGCCAGGATCATTCACAGGGAAACGGGTTAGCTTCCATAGAGCAAAACTGGCAGTATCAAGGCCTTGAAGAAACGTAGCTAGGTCCTACTGCATAGGTACTGACATCTCCAAATGCTCTTGTTGATCGAGTTCATGGCTCCTGTTGCAGACCAATCCATCCGTTGACTTCTTGGTCTGACAGTTCAGAGATATGGTCTATGCTACCAAAGTATGTAAAACTCTTTGTAACTTCAACGTAAGCATGGATCGACTGAACAGGTTTCCTTAACAGGCCCCCAAAGCCCTGAATCTTGGTCTTGGTCCAGGAGACCTCTAGGCCTAGGGGCTTCGCCTCATTGCTAAATGCATCAGGAGCCGCCACCAGTGACTCCAGGGATTTCAGATAGGATGCAACATAAATCGGCAAAGTCAAGGGTCCTGACACCTTGATATTGCCCAGTGTTACTCCACACTGACTTTGGCTAGTAGCTCTGCCCATTATCCAGTCTATACAGGTGTTGAAAAGTGTTGGTGCACCCCTGAATTAACAGGGAAGAAGTTCGACAGACCCCCACCACACTTTAAAGAACTTTCAGTACCGGTAATAAGGCTTGCTATTAGGCCAATAATCTGTTTTCGGAATTCCCTTGAGTCTCAGGATCTCCCATAGCAATTCACAATGCACTGAGTTAAACTCCTTCTTGAGGTTGATGTAGGCTGCAAGCAACCCACGACCAAACTCATGACAGTGTTCCACAATCATTCAAAGCGCTAGTATTCGGTCTATTGTGGACTTGCCAGGAGTGAATCCAGACTGCTCCGGTGTCCCTTCTCAGCAGTGTCCAAGCCCTATGCACCAAAGAGCAATGCAAGACCTGATTGCCATTCAGCCGAATCATGTGACATGCTTCAGTGGCCTCCAATGTCTCCAGGGAGATGGATTCTTGCCTTGCCCTCGAGCATATGCCAATGGACTCCTGAGCTGCTTCGAATGTTTTGTACTTAAAGAACTTCCACAGAGCAACTGGGTCCGTCAGGTTGTCAAGTTCTGTGAATCGGCCAGAGACTGCCATGGTCAACCCATGGGCACACTCCTCCTCCCTTAGTATGTCCAAGTGAAACACATTAGAGTGGCCACTGGAGGGACGGGGAGTTTTGAAGTGGACCCGTAGGGTAGCCACAACCAGCCTATGGTCAGTGCCACAGAACTCGGCACTCCAGTAAACTCTACAGCTCTGGAGGACCCTCCCTTGTGTGCTAACAAGCGAGAACACCTCTTTCACATCGAATTTACAAACATCAGTAGGAGCGTATACAGCAATAACAGACATGAGCCAAAGACATGCTTCAGTCTCAATGCCATAGTACGCTCATCAACCGGTGTCACCTCAACTACCGAGGTCTAAAGTCGGCTGGAGATGGCAATAGCTACACCCTGGAGGTGGCCCGACCAGTAGTAGGTGTATCCACCCACACTGATCGTGCCGCTGCCAGGTCTTCTCACCTCCGAGAGGGCAGAAACCTCAACTCTCAGTCGCACCAATTCCCTCGATAGCAGAGGTAACCGCTCATCCTGCCGCAAGGACCGGATGTTCCAAGCGCCTACCCGGAAAGCTCGCCCGAGGTTAAGCTGTTATTATTATTATTATTATTATCATTATTATCATCATTATCATTCTTACTGTGTTGATCTGTTATAATCATTATCATTATTGCTATTATCATTACAGATATTACTACTATCACTATTATAATCATTATTATCATTATCATTACCATTATCATTATCAGTATCATCAATACTATTGCTACTATAATAATAATAATAATAATAATAATGATAATAATAATAATAATAATAGAAATAATAATGATAATAATAATAGAAATAATGATAATAATAATAATGATAATAATAATAATAATTATTATTATTATCATTATTGTTATTATTATTATATTTTATTATTATTATTATTATTATTATTATTATTATTATTATCATTATTATCATATCAATATCATTATTGCATTATTATTATTATTATTATTATTATTATTATTATTATTATTATTATTATTATTATTCATTATTGTAATAATAATGATAATAATAAGAGAGAGAGGGTAGAGAGATAGATAGATAGATAAATAGAGAGAGAGGGGGGGGAGACAATAATGATAATATAATAATAATAATAATAATAATAATAATAATAATAATTATTATTATTATTATTATTATCAGTAGCATCGTTATTATTGTTATTGTAATAATTGTTGCTGTTACTATATTATTATTATTATTATTATTATCATTATCATTATTATTATTATTATTATCATCATCACCATCATCATAATTTTATTAATTATAATAATAATATTATCATTATAATCGTTATTGTTATTTATCATCATTTCTATTATTGTCATTATTATTATTAATATAATTATTTTTTATTATTGTTTGGTTGTTATTATTTTTTGCAATTTTTATGATCAATATTATTATCATTATTATCATTATTAGTATTACTATCATTGTGATCATTATTATTGTTATTATTATCATTATTTTAATTATTATTATTACTATCATTGTTATAATTTTATTATTATTATTATTATTATTATTATTATTATTATTATTATTATTATTATTATTATTATAATAATAATAATAATAATAATAATAATATAATAATAATAATAATTTAATAATAATTAAATAATAATTTAATAATAATAAAATTATTAAAAATGATAGTAATAATAATAATGATAATAATGATAATAATATTGATCATAAAATGACAAAAATAATAACAACAACAACATTTTAATAAA
>NC_051387.1:24576645-24589145 GCF_015228065.2 Penaeus monodon
TCATTGCAAGGACTTAGCCTACGTTTCTTCAAGGCCTGATATCCAGTTTTGGCTCCTAATGATCCTGGCCAATTTTTTTAAACATCTAGTGAAGGAGGCCTTGGACGACCCAGGAGTTATGGCTTGGGCAGCTGACAGACCTGTCGCAAGGATTAGAGATGGCTGAGGCCTACCTGGAATCGTACGAGGGACCCTTGGGTAGGAACGATGATAATGATAATGATTAAATGATACATAATAACACAGTTAACAATGTAAACCAAGATTATAAAGTACTAGTCAACAAAACGAATAATGTAAAAAAATAAAAACAAGATAATGAATAATAACAAGAAAAAGTAATGAAAATAACAATGAAAATAATGATGATAATGAAATGAATAATAATGATAATATAAATATATGATAATAATAATAAAAATAATAATAATAATAATAATAATATAATAATGATATTTGATAAATAGTAATAATAATAACTAATTAATAATTGATAAATAATAATATGATAATAATAATAATGATATATATATAAAATAATAATGATAATGATAATAATAATAATTATTGATATTATTATGATAATAATGAATAACAATAATAATAATAATAACAATAAGGATAATAATAATGATGATATAATAATAATTATTACTGTTATTATTATAATAATTATAATAATTATAACAATAGCAATAATATTAATAATATTAATATAATAATAATAATAATCATAATCATAATAATGATAATAATAATAATAGAAGTAGTAATGATACTAGCAAAAATGACGATAATAATATTCATAATAATAATGACAATGATAAGGGCAATAATAATAACAACAATAATAATTATTATTTATATATAATGATAATAATGATAATAATAAAAAAATAATTGTAATAATAAAAAAATAATAATGATGATAATAAAAAAAAATTAATAATAATAATAATAATAATAATGACAACAGTATTAATAATAACAATAAAAGATAATAGCAATGATCATAATCATCATCATCATAATTGTAATGATAATAATGATAATAATAATATCCCCAATGATGATAATGATTATAATTTTAATTATTATAATTATAATTATAATTATAATTACAATGATAATAATAATAATAATAATAATTTTATTATTATTATTATTATAGTAATAATAATAATAATAATAATGACAATAATAATAATAAAATGATAATAATAAAAAAAATAATAATAATAATAATAATAATAATAGTGAAATGAAAATTTAAAAAATAAAATAATAATGTAATAGTAGCAAAAGTATAAAATAGTAGAAATAATAATGAAAATAAAAATAGGGGAATAATGAAAATGATAATGTAGTAATGTTTAAAATTAATGATAAAATGGGGGTAAAAATAAAAATTTGGAGGGATAAAAATTGAAAAAAATTGGTTTAATGATAATCAAAAGATAGTGATTGTAAACAACAGAAACCCACAAAAAACGAAAAACAACGGAAAGAGTAAGGATAAATAAAAAAACCTCCATCACTTACAAAAAATTTACCGGTTTAAAAAAAGGGCCCACGGTTTAGGGGGCCCGGGAAAATCAACAGAAATAGTATTACACTAAACTTATTAATGAAAAACGAAAATTTCCCCATTTCCCCAAAAACCAAGACAAAGAGGCCCAACCCCCAATACATTGTGAAAAAAAAACTATGCGCAGCTTCTGCCTAAAGGGGAATCCATACTGTATTGTGACCCAAAAGGGGAAAACCCTTTACAAGTTTACCGCCGGGGGTTCCCATGGAAAACCGATGACTACTCTGGTGGGAGATTAGATAAAAAAAAAAAATGGGGGGGGTGACCTATTTTAGGCACAGCGTGTTTAGCGATGTTAAAAAAACGATCATAGATTTTAAAAAGGCTTAAGCTTAGAGGCACGGGGGGGATTTTGGAAAAGGAAACCCTCATTAAAAACGGGGGTTGGGTTTTGTGACTACGTTAGTTTGAGAAAAAATGCTGTATATTTTGTTTATTTTTTTTTAAAATCAAATGCAGGGAAATAACTAGAGCTATAAGCGTAGGTAAAGAAGTCAAGGACAACTTTTATAGATAGATTAGATAGAAAGATACGCCTTTTTCTATTTTTTTTTTCTCCTCCTCTTGTGGCGGGCACATCCCTCCCCCCATGAAAGGCTTTTAAGCTTAACCATTTTACCAACACATTTTCTCTCTTTTTTCCTCTCGCTTCGACCCCCCGTAAAGGGGAATGTAAGCTTTTCGTACATAGTACTACATACATACATATTATGTATTATTATGTATGAAATGTATTTTTTGCATGCATATATGTATTAGTATGCATTAAATGAGTTATCCCCCCTGTATGTATTCATTAGGTAGAATTTTTTCATTTGCTAATATCGTTTGACTTCCAGGGGGAAATTTCGGGGAAAACATTTCCCAAGTCTTCATTCAGGGCGAGTCATTACAACCATGGGTTTCATCTAGCCCTAACTTTAAAACCTATGTTTAAAATTTATCATTGCTAGAATGTTTAATTTTTTGGGGTTTTTGCTATTACTATGTTTACCACAGTACAAATTAAATTAATATTTTTTTTTTCATCATCGTAATCATAACTACCATTACCTTTTTCACGGTGGGCCCAGGGTTTTATCAATAAAAAATTTGATACCCTTTTTTCAAAAGTTTTTTTTCTTTTTAATGATGACAATCGAAATAAAGATTATGATAATGAAAATGATAACGAACTAATAATAATGATAACAATAAAAACAACAACAAAAACAACAACAAAATAAAAATTTAATATGATGATGAAAATAATAAAATAATAATAATAATGATAATAAAATAATAATATGATAATAATGAAAAAATCATAATAAGGGAAAAATGATGAAAATAATAATGAAAAATTTTAAATAATCATAATGATAATAACAATAAAAACAATGATAAAAAAAAAATAATAAACAAAAACAAAAAATTAATAAAAATGATAACAATAAAAATAACAACAAAAAAACAAAAAAAAATTATAATAAAAAACAAAAACAACAACAACAATAATAAGGGATGTAATAAAAAGTTACTTATAATAAAAAATAATAAAAATAAAAATAAAAATATTTCTCCCCTAAAAATGAAAAACTTAAAAACTTTTATTTTTCATTATCATTATTTTTTTTTTATTTTTTTTTTTTAACAAAAATAAAAATAATAATAATAAAAAATTTAATAAAAATTTAAAAATAATAATGATAAAATAAAAATAATAAAAATTTAAATTTTAAATAAAAAATAATAATAGAAATAATAAAATAATATGATAGTGATAAAAAATAATAAAACAGTGTTTAAAAATAATAAAAATAATAAAAATAATAATAAAAATTTAATAATATTTGATAAAAATAAAAATAAAAATAATACTAATAATAATAAAATAAAAATAATAATAAAAAGATAATTATAACAATTATTATAATAAAATTAATATAAAATAAAAGATAATAATGATAAGTAAAAAGTAAAAATAATACAAATTTACTATAAAATAATAGCAATACACTCTACTACAAACAAATAAAAATTAATAATAAAAATAATAAGGGATAATAAAAATAAGATAGTATCAATAATAAAAAATAATAATAAAAAAACAATAAAAAATAAAAAGGGATAATAAAAAAATAATAATAATAATAATAATAATGATAATAATGATAAAAAAATTAGTAATAATAAATGTAATGATATAATTATAATAATAATAAAAATAATAATAAAAATAAAATTAATAAAAACCAAAAATAATAATAATGATCATGCTGATGATGAAAAACCAAAAATTCCCAAAAACAAAAAAATTTAATAATGAAGTGATAATAATGAAAATAATAATGATAATAATTTTGTTTATACTGGGAAAAATGATACTAATACTAATATAATACTACAAATAAAAACAAAAACAACAACAACAACAAAAATAATAATAATAATAAAAAATAAAAATTTAAAAATAATAAAAAATAAAAATTTAATAAAAATAATAATAAAAATGATAAAAAGGAAATTATAAGGGAAGTTTGATGAGGATAAATGATGAGGGATAATAATAATAAAATAAAAATTTAAGGATAATAATAGTAAAAATAAGGATAATAATAATGATAATAACAACAAAAACAAAAACAAAAAACCAACAAAAACCAAAAACAACGATAAAAATAGTAAAAATAATAATCATCATTTTGTATGTTTATGATGATGATGATAATAATAAAAGTAAAAATGAAGTGATAATAAAAAAATAATAATTATAGTAATAAAATGTTTCATAATAACTACAACAACAAAAATTAAAAAAAATGTACACTAATGAAAATAATAATATTATTTTTAACAAAAAAATAATAAAAGGTTACTAAAATGAGGGTTTAATAAAATGCCCGAAATAATAAAAAATAATGCAAATGATAATAAAATGATAATAATAATGATAATGAAAAGGGATAATGACAATAGAATAACAATAATGTTTAATGAAAACCCTATAAAAAACCATTTTATTTTTTATCTTTATCATTATTATTGGTTATATGATAAAAATGATAATAATAATGATGAAAATTTAAATAAAAATGTAAAAATAATAAATATAAAAATAATGATGATGAAATTTTAATAATAAAAATTTAATAATAATAATAATAATAATAATAATAATAATAACTGAAATGATAACAAAAATGATAATGATAATAATAAAAAATAATAATAATGATAACAATGTTAATAATTTGATAAAAGGGATAATGAAATAAAAATAGAAACGACAACAAAAACAACAATAATAATAAAAATAACAACAAAAAAAGGGAAAAACAACAATTAATGATGATAATAAAAATGATATTTAACTACACTCATCATCATCAAAAGGGGGCTAACCCCAAAAGGGGAGGGCGAAAGGGCCGATCCCCCCTTCGCTTCCACCCACGGGACCCTTTCGAGGCGAGTCTCCAGGCGGCCTGCCTGGAGACTGGGCGGCCAGGGCTCATCTCTAATCCCTCGCGACAGGTCTCGTGGGGCTCCCCAAAGCCATGATCTCCTGGGTCGTCCCACGGGTCCCCTCCACCCGGGGGTTTGTATCGCAGGGGAGACAACCTGATGGGTTTGGGGCGTCCCCAAGGGGGGACGAAATAAGTGGGCCCTATAGCCTTAGTTGGCGATCCCGGATTATGCCCAAATAACAGGTCCCATGCCGGGCTCCCAGTTAACCCCCGGTTTTGGGCACGTGGTCCTGCCAAAGGGACCCATGTCCGGGGAAGGGGGCTTGGTTTCAATACAGCATCATACGAGACTCCAAAAAAACTGGATAGGGGCCAGGTTTCGCTTCCAAAGCCAAAAAATGGGGTATCCCAAAGGCCTTTAAGACACGCAGGGTTGGGGCCCTTTTCATAGGTACCCCAAAATCTCCCCCAAAAGCTCTTGTTGATCGGTTTATGGCTCCCCGTTGCCAACCAATCCGTCTATTGGGCTTTTTTGTCTGACGCCCAAATATGGGGCTACGCTACCAAGGTATGGGAAAAATCTCTGTAAAATTTAACGTCCTCGAGAAAACAAAGGATTCCGTGAAAGGTTTTCCCCTTCCCCGGCCCCCCCAAACCCTGAATCTTGGTCTTTGGGCCAGGGGGACCTCTAGGCCTGGGGGTTCGCCTCATTTCCCAAATGCATCAAGAGCCGCCACCCGGGAATCAGATAGGATAAGGGAACATCATCGGCAAAGCAAGGTCTGAGACCCTTTATATTTGGGTAGTAAACTCTGCCCTTATCCAGTCTATACGGGGGTTGGGAAAAATGTTGTGGGAAGGGGCATAGGGCCCTTTCCCCACCCCTGAAATTAAAAAGGGAAAATTTTGACAGAAAACCCCCCCCACACTTTACAGCACTTACAGTACATATAAAAGGGTTTTCATTAGGGGCCCAAAAATCTTTTGGCGGAAATTCCCCCCATTCTCAGGGGTCTCCCCTAGCGATTCCTGATTCCCCCGAGTCAAACGCCTTTTTCAGGTCGAGGGAGGTTGCAAGCAACCCAACTAAAAAAAACGACGGCCCTTCCACAATTATTTTGAAGCACCCTATACGGTCCCATCGTGGGCTTGCCAGGAAAAAACCGACGCCTTTCCCGGGCTCTGATGCCTCAGTAGGTGGTTTGGGGATCCGTTTTAGAAGAAAGTTGGGGGCCCAGAACCTTGCCTGGTATGCTGAGCCGTTTTAATGCCACGGAGTTGCTACAAACCCCAACGATCCCCTTACCCCCTTCCGAGAAAAGGGTGACCCCGCCCCTCACAAAATAGGAGGAATGGGTTACCCGACGGGCCCGATGGGGATCAGGACTGGGTTTCAGGCCCCGAGCCATGGTTTTACCCCCACATTTAGCGGTTTTTACAGGGATATCCCATTCCGCAGCTTTCCCACTTTCAGCTTGGGAAAACGCCATCTTTAAAACCCCTGTTAGGGTAGGGGGTTTTTCCCCGCTGATGGGGGGGTCCGGCACAAGCATTGACATCCCCTTGCATCCAAGCTAATTTTTTTGGGGGGTCTACCTGGTACAACCGTTCAAAAAACTCAGCCCAAAATTCACAAAAACCCCCAAAATGACTGAAAATGACCGTCCACCCTGATCGGGCTGCAGTCATCTGTGGGAGGGTTTAGAGTTCAGCTTTTTCAGGGTTGGTAGCAGGGCGAAGGTTCCCTTTAAAAAGAAAGGCCTTTAACCTCCTTTAAACAGATTTCCCGATGAACTGTTCCTTGTCCTTCTAGCATACTACACTATAACAATATTTTAACCCCAAAAAAAAAATAATAATAATAATGATAATGATAAAAACTAATGTAATAATGATAAAAAAAAAATAATGATGATTTAATAAAAAAATTTTTTTTTAAAAAATGGGAATAACAGTAGAAAATTTCAGTAATGAAAAAAGATTTAAATTTAAAAAATTAATTAAAAATTATAAAAGGCCCTAAAAAAGGAAAAACAAAGCTTAGTGATAAAGGGTTCTACTAATAATAATGGTAATGTTAATAATGTTGTTAATAAAGATAGTGATTTTAAAAAAATGAAAATTATAATGAGGGTAAAATAGATGTAATTTAAAAATAATGATAATAATAATGATTTAAAGGGATGATGATAATAAAAATAATAAAATAATAAAATTTGGGAATTAATAAAGTAATAAAAATGATGAAATTTAAAAATAATAATAAAAATAAAATAATAATAATTTAAAAAAACAATTTTTTAATAATAAATAAAAAAGAATAATGATAATATAAGATAATGATTTAAAAATAAAATAAATTTTAAAAAAGATAAAAAAAAAAAAATAAAAATAATAATAAAAATAAAAATTAATGATAATAATAATGATAATAAAAAATGTGATGATGATAATAAAAAAATAATAATAATAATAATAATAATAAGAAAAAAATAATAATGATGATAATGCTATTGATAATAGTGATAATGAGAATAATAATAATGATGATAATAATGTTAATAATAATGATAATAATGATAGCAATAATAATAACAACAATAATGGTAATAATAATGATAATAATTTATCATTATTATTATTATATTCATTATCATTATTGTTTTTATTAATAATATTATTATTTTTATTATTTCTATTATTAACAATATTATTATTATTATTATTATCATTATTGCTAATGAAGAAGAATAACAATAATAATAATTATTATAATTATAATAATAATAATAATAATAATAATAATAATAATAATAATAATAATAACAATAATGGTAATAATTATAATAATAATAATAATAATAATAATGATAATAATAATAATAATAATAATAATAATAATAATAATAATAATAATAACAACAATAATAGTAATAATAATAATAGCAATAATGATAATAATAACAATGGTAATAATATTAATAATAATGATAATACTAAAAATGATAATAATAATAATGATGATGATAGTTATAATGATAATGATGGTAATAATGTTGATGATAATAGATGTAATAATAATAATGATATAATAATAATAATAATAATAATAATAAAGATTATTATTATCATTTTTATTATTATTATTATTATTATTATTATTATTATTATTATTATTATTATTATTATTTTTACAATAATAACAATAATAATAATAATAATAATAATAATAATAATAATAATAATAATAATAATATTAATAATAATGACAATAATAATTATAATGATGATGATGATGTAGATTCTAATAATAATAATAATAATAATAATAATAATAATAATGTAATAATAATTAATAGTAATAAGGATAATAATAATGACAATAGTAATGATGATAATAATAAAAGATGATGATGATAATAATGATAATAATTTTTTTTATTCTCATTATTATAACAATGATAATAATAATATACTAATCATAATACTTCTAATATAATAATGATAATAATAATTATTATTATTATTATTATTATTATCATTATTATTCTCGTTATTATTATCAACACAAAATTAATAATGATAATAACATAATAATAATATAATAATATAATAATAATAATATTAATAATATATCAATAATAATATTGATGATGATGATAATAATAATAATATTAATAATAGGAATAATAATGATAATAATCATAATAATAGTAATAATATTAAGGGTAATAATATTATTATTATTATTATTAATAATAATAATAATAATAATAATAATAATAATAATAATAATAACAATAATAATAATAACAATAATGATAATAATAATGATAATAATAATAATAATAATAATAATAATGATAATAATGATGATGGTGATAATAATAATTATAATATCAGAATTAATGATGATAATAGTAATAATGATATTGAAAAAAGATAATAATAATGGTAGCAATAATGATGATAATAATATTGATAGTAACGAAAATGATAACGATAACCAGTATTATCATCATAACCATTATCATTATTATTGTAGATTAGATAATAGTAACAACAGGACCCTCTTCATCCCTTTCCCCTCGTCTAGTCCCCTCTCCTCTGCAAGTCCCTCGGCCTTTCTCTCTTCCCCCTTCTTCATCTCCCGGTTTTATTTAAGCCCCTTCCCCTTCCTTCCCGCTTTCCCCTTGAAGCCTCTCTTTCTCCCTCTCCCCATTTCTTCCTTAAGGCCCCTTTCTTTCCCCTTCCTTTCCCCTTCTCCTCCTAATGACAGCAATGACTTCTCCTCGGTCAGTCGTGTAAACAATGAATATACGTAAACTGATGGTCTAACAATGCAGTGCTATTGCCTCGAAGAAGGATAATGACAGTAATAAGAACAATAACGACAATAAAAACGATGATGATAATAATGTGATATAACACCAGTTTCTAATTTATTCGTAATATTATGGTTTACGTATGCGTGTGGCATTGCTATCATTATTATTGATATTTACCCTATTATTCCAATCACTATTAATAGGATTAACATAACTCTTATTCTATCTATTTCTTCTTCTCTTCTATTGCTGTTTCTTGTACCTAATCTTTCGTCCACTACCTCTGCACCACATCTCTCTGCCTCCTTAATGTGCTCGCGCGAAAATGACCGCAAGGAACCTGACCTTCCCTCCAGCACTTCTTTCTGCGTCCGTGCCATTTGGCTCCTTCCTTCGTCGCTTCCGGCCGATTTCACGGGATTTCGTGAATGAGCAACGCCTTTTCCGTCAGATTTTCCTTTGTGGTTTGATATATGATTATCATTTACGAGGAAAAGGGGGAAAATAATATACGATATCTAAAAAAAAAGAATCAACGATACTTTCATATTCCTTGTTCTGGCTCTAAGAATACATTTTCGCTTAAAGAAATCAAAGGAAACTTTAATCTTGACAGTCCTGGATGATTGAAAAACAGATGGATGAGGGAAGATTAATCTGGTCACCAATTTTCAATCAAAATGCACCCCACACTTGCTGGGCAAAAATTTGTCTTTGTAGTTATTATCATCATTATTATTACTATCATTACTATTATTCTTATTCTTATTCCTATTCTTATTCTTATTCTTATTCTTCTTATTATTATTATTATCATTATAATTATTCTTATTATTAGTAGTATCTTTCTTATTATTATTATTATTATTATTATTATTATTATTATTTTATTATTATTATTATTATTATTTTATTATTTTTTATTATTGTTGTTTTTTGTTGTTTTTAAATTTTTATTATATTATTATTATTATTATTATTATTATTACTATTATTGTTGTTGTCATAATCTTTATCATTATCATTATTGTTGTTGTATTGTTATTATTGTTATTATTATTATCACTAATATTATTATTATTATTATTTTTATTATTATTATTTTTAAATTGTAGTTATTATCATCGTTATTATTACTATTACTATCATTATCATTTTTATCACTATCCTTATTACATTTTTTATTATAATTACTGTTTCATCATCATCATCGTTATTATTATTACTATTATTGTTGTTGTCATTATTATTATTATTATTATTATTATTATTATTATTATTATTATTATTATTATTATTATTATTATCATTATTATTATTATTATTATTATTATTATTATTATTATTATTATTTATGATTATCATAATTATCCTCATGATTATCATAATATTATTATTATCATTATCATCACCATTATCATTATTATCCTCATCATTATCTTTTATAATTCTAGAATTTTGCATGCACATTATCCTGTAACACAAAAGATCGACTTTGGTGCGTGTTCTCAAGTGTACCTCTTCATCCTGTCCAGTCTTTCTTGAATCATATCTTCACTAAATTCTTTCAAAAGTTTCCACACATTATGTTTTGCAAAAATAAATGAATGAATATTTTTTTACATTGAACTCTAGTTCGATGCATAGATCTTTTCATCCCATTCAATATTCTCTCTTTGCATCAGATATAAACACTGAAAGCTCCCTCCCCGTGGTGTTTACTTTTCATAAAGACTCCCCTGGCCAATTTCAATTTCCCCGTCAGCCCTTCATACACATCTTGGAAAAGCTCCGGATACTCCGTGGTCCAAATATTTCGCTTTTCTTTAGTCCGCTCATGCTACTGCCAAGTCTGATCTATCTTTTCATCAACGAGCAGGCGACCTTTTAGCGTCTCGACTCCACAATCGTTCCTGCATAGACTTCCGTCATTCCTTCTATATCGCTCCACACCAAGGCCAGGCAAGAGATCGACCTACACCTATCCACTGCATTCTCCTTAACTAAGTTCGTCAAGCACAGGATGGTTCTGCCGCTGATATCCATCTTGCAACAGCCATCCACCTCCCTTTGCAAAGTGCTAAGCTAATCCATCTTCTTCCGTCAAAGTCCCTGCACTTCACGCTCATGTTCCTCTTCTGGGTGTTTGTCATTAAGACTACCATCTTCACATTTTTCCTTTTCTCGTCTCCCCACTTCATCACTCTTTTTTATTTTCTATGCTTTATTCTCATCTCCCCTCTCCTCCTTCTGTTTTCTGAGCTGCTTGCATATCCGTTGTCTTTCTCCTTGCTCCAGATCTTTGTTATGGGATTTCCTATTCGATTCCGTTTCATGGACGAAGCTCCCGCATTTTCCCCACTGGCTTTCATAAACTCTCCTTTGGTCGTCTTACGCACCTCATGTTGATGTCACTGAAATTATCATTAATTATGATTATTATCATCATTGATATTACTGTTGTTACTACTGCTACTACTGTTACTATTATTATTATTATTATTATTATTATTATTATTATTATTATTATTATTATTATCATCATTATTATTAACAATGATAATATTGACACTATTTTTATTAGTATTATTTTTATTATCATTTCTATTTATTATTACTATTATTATTATTATTATTATTATTATTACTATTATCATTACATTATTGTTATGAATGATAATAATAATGTTATTTCTATTACTCCTTACACCGAGTAATTTCCCTTGCGAAGCGGGCCTTGACTCATGACCAAAGATCCCTTTGGGCTTTTCTCTGTAGACCTTAGGTTTCAATTACTTTCCTCAGTATCCTTGCTGTTCCTAGTAAGGCTCTTTTGTATTCACTCGATTCTTATTGTGATTCTCAGTTTCTCTAATCACTTTCCGATATTCTTTGCCACACATTCCCAGCGCACCAACAATTACCGGTACAAATCAGCTTTCCGTACTCCCCACGACCTAGCAATTTCTCTTTTAAGATCATGGTAATTCTCAGCTTTCTCCTGTTCTTTTTGGCGTATCCTGTTATCCCCTGGAGCAGCGATATCCATTCTTCTCCCTCTTCTTCGTAGTCAGACTGAATACTTACATCCCACAACACTTTCCATTCTCATTTTCACTTACACTTTCTGGGGTA
>NC_051387.1:24594145-24601645 GCF_015228065.2 Penaeus monodon
TGACGATGCACATATCTGGACCCGCAGGTGGAGGGCAACGGCGCGTACACGTGACTGCGTGAGCGCACAGGAGAGTGAGCGCTGATGTTTCCCCGTGAGTGAGAATGCTTGTTCGTGCACCTGCGTTAAGGGTAAAAAGCGTAAAACAGCTTTTATATATTTGTGCTTTAAACTTCGCGCGCAAATGCGTAATTTTCGGTTCCGTTATTTTGTGTAGTGTTCTCTACTCTGCTTCCATTGTTTAAAAAAAAAAAAAAAAAAGAAGAAAAAACTACGACACATAATAGAGTGAAATTCGCAGCTGGTACATTTTTTCTTTTGTGTTTATAGAAAATCGGATCACGTACGAGGCCGGCGCACGCTTCCGTGGTGGACCAACAACAGGGTATAAAGAGATTTATATTTATATATTTGTTCTGTTTTTGTGGCCGTCATTCTCAGTGCAGATACTGTTAATCCACAGTCGATGCTTTGTGGACGAACCAATCCCTTCCTGTATTATTCTCTACATCCAGATAAATAAAAATGGGCAGAAACACGTTGAGAGAGAGAGAGAGAGAGAGAGAGAGAGAGAGAGAGAGAGAGAGAGAGAGAGAGAGAGAGAGAGAGAGAGAGAGAGAGAGAGAGAGAGAGAGAGAGCGATTGAGAGAGACAGAGACAGAGACAGAGTGAGACAGACAGACAGACAGACAGACAGACAGAGAAAGAGAGAGAGAGAGAGAGAGAGAGAGAGATCAGAGCATCGAATGGCACTGAGGACACCGTCACCTTCCTCCAGGAAAACGACGCTGAAGACACGGAGCTGGACTCGCTTTCACGAAGGGAGGCTGGAGTCTCATCAGGAGCCTGCCGAAGGAGCTGGCCTCCGCGAAGGCTTAACTCTCCAGGTTCACATCCTACGCCGACGGTTTTCCAAAACTCGTGGAAGCCATCTGTTTCATCGACAGCTTGGTCGTTACCTAAGAAAGCAAAGGACAAGCACAACTACGCTCGTTTGCACGCTCTGCTCTTCCACATAAATCGACCAAGCTTGGGAAAGCAAAGTCGAGGAAAGCGAAGAGCTGTACATCTGGTGGGCACCAGAAAAGGCTAGAAAATTAAAAGGTGTGAATTCGGTGAAATGATTCAGAAGCCAAAAACAAGAGGTAGTAGAGGCGGCTCCTTACCAGTCGCAAGAGCGTGCTCAAGAACCTACAAGCACTCAACATCTCCATACATACATTGAAGCCTACAGCAGGTAAGAGAAAACCGATGCTTCAGGATTCCTCTCGGCAGACGCCATACTCCAGGCAAAACGCCCAGAGGAGAAGGCCTTACTTCAGCCAGGAAACCCTCCACCCCCTCAGGAAAAGTGTGGAGTTTGTAGCCGAAAAGGACGCTCCCAGGCAAACTGCATAAAACTAAAACACTGTAATTACTGCAATAAGGAATTCCACTCAGAGGATATTTGCAGGGTGAAGATTGCCGACCAACGTCAATAAGACTTGTTGAATGCTATTGTAGTGATTGACTTTATTACGCTTATTCTTAATTACCCTTGTTAATTAGGTCATTAGTCGCTGCCACCACCTGGTTAGTACAGGAACAATACATGTATCGAAAGGAGGAGACGTCTAGAAGAGTGTAAAAAGATAAAAAGGAAAGTGTATGTGTGAGTTAAGGAAGAAGACCTAATTCACAAGGGTTTCCGTCTGGTAAGCGTGGTTACCTCCAAGGGGAGTGCGTGTCAGCCTTCGGGGCTGAAAGAAGGTTGTTTACCGCCATGAAAAATCTCGTCCTTACGACCGACAACAGGAACATACCCAACGTCATTAGCTTCCGCCGAGTATACTTCGTCAGCTAAATGACGTCTCCCAGACAAGGCTACCCCACCTGTCTCCTCTCGCCCGTCCCCCAGGTTATATATAGCCGAACTATAGGCTAGTAACTGGCCGAACGGGGAACTCGGAACGAACAAACGAATCCCCCTCCCTAGATGGCGTAAGTGTTAAAATGCTTGCGGATTTATAAATTTACTAATAAAAATCCTTACACCCCCTTAAAAGAAAAGGGTAAAAACCGAGAATAAAAAAAATATAATAAAAAGTTTACGCAAGTTCCTTTGCCCAACACTAAAAGAGTGCTTAAAAGTAAATGAATGAAACAAAAAAAAGTAAAGTTCGTAAAAAAGCCAAAAATATAATAAAACAAAGAAAACAGATATAAAAAAGGTTAACACATTTGTATCCCTCGTGGGTCGGCGTGGGCATTCAGCACGAGCTCCAGGGGAAACTCGGGTATTTCCGGCTGGGATGGCCTGGGTCACTACACGTTCACAGTTAAAGGGCAGGAAACTGACCACATTAAAATCAGTAATAGCTCAAGTTCACTACAGGCCACCGTCAATCCCAGCACCATACAGAGGATTTCATCCTTACCAACACTTTCAGTCCAATCAACTGAACTATTCCGTGACGTATATGCCAACTCCATACTCCCACAATGCACAGACAGGAGTATTCCCAAGGCAGTGGTAAACATTGCGAAATACGAATGATTTCAGCAAATGTGAGAGGATTCCACACCAGTATTGGAGAACCAACTCACCTGTTCATAAATAAACAGAAGGCTGACATTGTATTCGCAGCTGAAAGCTTCCTTGCTGACAGGGTTCCATCCAACTATGCACCTATTTCAAAATATTCAAACTGGATGCATAGAGATAGAAATACACAGGAAGGAGGAATTGAATTATGCTACAAAATCAACCTGCAACTGCAGATAATAGATCTTCCCTTACCAGACGGATTGAATTAATACTCTTCAGTCTGGTGGACAAGAAACGGCGTGGTATTCTTCTTTGTGGATGCTACCGGCCGCTATCACAAGGGACACTACTTATAGATTTCTTAATGCAAAACCTTGATCAGCTTATGACCACCTATAACTACCATCATTTTGTATTATTAGGAGACCTAAACCAGCACAGAGTACAATCTGCTTTCGACGAACTAATGGCAGTCCATGACCTACAGAACTTTGTTGATTTTGCAACACATCGCTCTTTATCGTCTCTTGACCCAGATGTCACTGTCCCACTTGGTTATGTCGGGACATCTGACCACGAAGCTGTCTTAACAAAGATTAGCTTAAGAACTCCTAGGGAGGAGACTACGGCAAGAACGATGTGGAAGTGGGAGAATGCAAACTGGACAGGATTCCAGGGCAACATAGATCAGAAGGTTAATTCCTTCACCTCTATATGAGTGAGGCTACAAAATCGTTTTGTACCTCATTTTAACTACTCGTCGAAGCCCTCTGATCAACCATGGTTTGGACTTCAATGCGAAAGAGCCTCGGACAGCAAACACCAATGGACCCGGTATAAAAAAAAATCCTACAAACAGAAACAAGCAATTTCATAGACAGGCTGCACAACAAATGGAACATACTCAGAAATGGGCCCTTCAGCAGTGGGAGAAAACTACAAAAAAGAAATCAAAAGAGGGTAAAGTTGGAACGAAATTATGGTGGAACATTTTAAAGACAAGCAAGGCAACACAAATGATCGCACTCTTAATAACAAAGGATGGGACACTAGCAGTAAGCTCTGAAGAAAAGACAGATGCTCTGCAAGACATTTCTCAAGTAAAATGACAGTTCCTTATCCTGAGCAAAAACCACCCACACTGCCCATCTTGAATAATGAGAAACTTAGCTGGTTTACAAAAGCGAGAGAGAAGTGGAGAAGCTACAGGACCTGACGGTGCTAACCCTCGGCTGCTCCATTTTGGAAACAACGTAATGTTGTCCCCATCTTTAAAGAGAAGACAAATCCAGTCTAAAAAAAATACCGGCCAGTTTCCTTGCTGTCAATCATCAGCAAGATATTTAAATATATACATATATCTTCCCACCTAACAAACCACCTCAACAAAAACCATCTTCTGTCTACCCTTCAATATGGCTTCCAGAAGAACCGCTCTTCTGCCGACCTGCTGTTACAGATGACTGCAGACTGGTCAGCTGCACTTGACCGCGGACAGTGCACTTATGTTCTTGCCCCGGACAGAGAGGGAGCCGTCGATAGGGTACGACACCTAGGTTTGTTAAGCAAGTTAAAAGCATTTGGAGTGGAAAATTATCTACTCGACAGACAAATGAGAGTAGTTCTCAGTGGAAAACACTCTGCTTACTACGACACTAAAACGGGTGTCCTTCAAGGAAGTATACTGGTACTCTGTTGTGGAATGTCTTCCTCAATGACATGCTCCGCCTCATTCCTGAAGCCAAAACATTCGTGGACGATGGAACACTCTCCTTTAGGTATGATCCCCGGGAACAGGATGCCGCCATAGAAAAACTCAGTGACAGACTCGCACAAATCTCGACTTGGGGAGAACTGGCAGGTCTCCTTTGCCCCGAATAAAACCCAGCTTATGGTTGTCGAGAGGACGAACAGTGATGTCTAAGTAAACTTCAATGAGAAAAAATAAGACCACAAGGAAATTGAAATACTGGGCATCACATTCGACAAAAAAATGTCATTCAAAAGTCACATGGGCAGCTTGGCGAGAAGGGCTTCGCAGAATCTTGCATCCCTAAGAAGAATCAGCTGACTGCTGGACGGTGAGGGGAAGGAGCTCCTCTAAAGGGCACAAATTCGCTCTTCACTCGAGTACTCCTGCCTCGCGTGGGGAGGAGCAAACATCACTAGCCTCAAAATCTTGGACAGAATACAAGAAAGAGTAAAGAAAATAATTACAATCTATCAGATGCAAAGCACGTCTGTGGCTAAAGGACACAAATAGATAATTATATGATTTGTATATTATGTATTATAGTACATAAGTACGTGGCGCAATGAGATGAAGTTAGACTTATAAGTTGCCTGTACCATGTTTAATAATTATAACCAAATATGATGTAATTGTTTATTAGTAAAGTATTAAAAGAAGAGAGAGAGAGAGTGGGGGGGTGTAGACAGACATAGAGAAAGAGAGAGAGAGGGGGGGGGAGGAGAGAAGTAGACAGACAGTCAGTGAAAGAGAGGGGGGGTAGACAGACATTGATAGTAAGAGAGAGAGAGAGTAAACAGACATAGAGAGAAAGAGAGAGAGAGAGTGGAGGGGGGGGGGGGTCGACAGACATAGAGAGAGAGGAGAGTGTGGGGGGGGTAGGCAGACATAGAGAGAGAGAGAGAGAGGGGGAGGGGTAGACAGACATATATATATATATATATATATATATATATATAGAGAGAGAGAGAGAGAGAGAGAGAGAGAGAGAGAGAGTAGGAGAGGGTAGACAGACATAGAGAGAGAGGAGAGAAAGAGAGAGAGAGAGAGAGTCCCTGAGGGTTACTTGAGATTTGTATAGAACACTTGGCTTACCTGAGGAGAATAAGCGCTTACTCGAGCCTTGAGTTCCAAGAACGGCCTTCGGGACACATTGGCTCTGAGGTGAAAAAAAAAATGACATCAGGTCTAAATCTGAATGTATTGGTCAAAAATACTTACGAATGCAACGCCCAGAATTTGTTGTTTTTCCCGTGGGACACGGACATTTGGTTAGGCCAAAGTTTAAGCTCTGCGACTGAGATAATCACAAATGCATTGCAAGAGACAAAGTTTATTGTAAAAAAATGTTCTTACAGAAGCAGCGCGTGCCCATATCCTAAACCAAGGCCTCGGCAGTCCCTTCCGCCAAGGTTTAATTCATTTAAATCACCCAAGACGCCTTCCCCCCGAACCGCCGCGTGGGATGGCGGAGACACAGGCGGCTGCTGCCTGTGCGGCTGTCGACCAGCAACTGTTTATATCGTAAAACCACATAATGGCGGGAAAGTTCGCTCGTGAGACGGTCCTCCGGGAGTTATCAAGACAGTGGGGGAAGAGGAAGGCAAAAGGGTGAACGCGAGAAGGGTGGAGGAAGGGCAAGGGGGAAGGACCGAAAAAAGGGCGGAGGAAGGGAGAGGCAAGGGAGATGGAAGCGAGGGAGGAACCAGTCACTCCGCACCGTCGGCAGCGCGGAGACCCCCCGGGGCGCCTCGCGAAGACGAAGGAGAACAGACGAGATGGTCGGGATAAGGAGGCGTAAGGAGAATTAATGTTGTGATAAGCAAGAGGAAGAGTGCCTTGATAAAGAAGTGAGGAAAGCGAGGGAGAGAGGAAGGGCGTGAAGCGAAGAAGAGGATGCCATGCTAAGACGAGGAACAAGATAAATCAGTAGGAAGGCGCGGGATCGTGTAGCAACCCTTCATGCCCAGAGGAGCTGATATGGTGCTGATAATCCTCCCGCGTGAACTGACACCAACATGCCCGGCGTACCACAGCCATGCCCACATGTGAACAAACACCCGCGCTTGCGTGGAAGTGCACACACACGCTGCAAGAGCCACGCAAGAACAAGCAAACAAGCTCGTGCCACAAGCCTCGCGAACAAATAAACTTGCTCACTGCACGAGCGCCGACGCACTCGCGCCCACAAACAAGTGCAGCTCCGGCAATAACCTGCGCACTCGAAGAGGTCGTATCCCCACCCCCCGGCCCTCATCACCCCTCACCAGTCCTCCCCCGCCACGAACCCCCGTGATGGCACGATAACAGCCCTCAACAACCTGCCGTGTGGAGCATAAACCCAGGCGCGTGTCGCCCACGATCCTCCAGGGGCGTTTTTATCCCTTCCTGAGAGCCGCGCCTCCCTCAGTGGCGGCACCAGTGCCCGGGTTACGACCCCGAAGCCGAGGGCCTGGAGATGACGGGGGGGGGGGGATAGGTAGGAGGGGCAAGAAATGCTCGTTTTCTTTTTTTATCGCTCAGCTGTTGAGGGAATCACAAGCTGCTCTTGAAATAAGGACAAAAAGAAGAGGGAGAAGCCGGAAGGATGACGACGAGGCGCGCCTCAAGTGAATCTTCAGACGTCGAGGCTCTCCGCATTCCTTTTTTGCGGCGGCGACAGCACCAGGCGGGCGGGAGCTCATCGGCCTTCGGTCGGCCCTTCTGCTCCTTCGCGGGCCGCGTCTGCGCCAGATCGATGCAGAGGCTGTAAACCTCCTTCTGACTGGTCGAGATAGTAACCATCAACGGCACTGGGGCAGTTTTCGACGCCGTCAGCACCAGATCGAAACGACATTCGGAGCTGAAGATTTTTAGATTTTATGGTTATAGTTATGCTCCCTTACTCCGATAACGACCGCGCCGAGAGTGCTCGGGATAGCGGAGGCTGCAGCACCTGATTGCAGGAGAAAGATTGAATGACAAATTGGGTATGTAAGTGACAGTGTTAATGGCGTGACGTAGCCATCAGCTTGATAAGCAACGGGAATAGGTCGTAAAAATAGCTCATCTCTCCTTTTTACTTCATCTGATCCTTGTAATGCATTTTACATCCTGTCTATCTTTTTTTATCTTAAATCACGCCCAGGTGAGACTATTAAAAAATCTCGATGTCCTTAACAGCCCCCCCCAGGGAAGCGCCCGGGCAACCCAGCATTCTTGGGGCCCTCCGAACCCCTCGACC
>NC_051387.1:24606645-24621645 GCF_015228065.2 Penaeus monodon
CTCGCGTCTTGCATCACCACCTTCGCACAAGACGCTTATCTCGAGCAGCACACCAGGAATTCTTCTCTTCCCAAGCGACTCTAAATTTAAATACCTTTTTCTCGCTCTTCTTCTCGCGTGCCGTCGCCTTTTTTTGTTAGCCTTGTAGCTGTCTGACTAAAAGGGATTTGTTTTTCTTGTTGCATTTAAATATATGTACAAACACACGCAACCATAAACAAACATACGCAAACACACGCAAACATACGCAAAAACAGGCAAGCACACGCAAACACACGGGAACACACAATCATAAACACGCAGATACTCACAGACGCACGCAGCTATATGCTACTTACAAAAATACTTACAGAAATTGCATTGTTTTCCTCAGTCAAAACACCTCTTTCTCTCTCTCCATCTACCTCTCATCCCGACTCTCTTTACTCCCCCATCTCTCACCCGCTCCCTCTCACTCAACCTTCTCTCGCTCACCCTCTTTGTCTCTCCCTCCCTCTCTCTCCTTAGCAGCATCAGAAACCTCTTACCGCTGCCATAACACTCCAGGGGCTTATCTCCGCGTAGATCATTTCATTGTAATTTCCTTTTTTCGGCCATAACAGAGATTTCGGGGGATCATTACGGCTATTAAACATTTGATATACCGTGTCCGGACTCTTTTTAGTGTCCTTTCTCCGAGGAACATTACGGATCTGGCCGTTTATCCCATGTTTATTGCATCAGGGCGGTTGTGGTCGAGGGGTTCGGAGGGCCCGAAGAATGCTGGGTTGCCCGGGCGCTTCCCTTGGGGGGGGGCTGTTTAAGGACATCGAGATTTTGTAATAGTCTCACCTGGGCGTGATTTAAGATAAAAAAGATAGACAGGATGCAAAATGCATTACAAGGATCAGATGAAGTAAAAAGGAGAGATGAGCTATTTTTACGACCTATTCCCGTTGCTTATCAAGCTGATGGCTACGTCACGCCATTAACTCTGTCACTTACATACCCAATTTGTCATTCAATCTTTCTCCTGCAATCAGGTGCTGCAGTCCCCGCTATCCCGAGCACTCTCGGCGCGGTCGTTATCGGAGTAAGGGAGCATAACTATAACCATAAAATCTAAAAATCTTCAGCTCCGAATGTCGTTTCGATCTGGTGCTGACGGCGTCGAAAACTGCCCCAGTGCCGTTGATGGTTACTATCTCGACCAGTCAGAAGGAGGTTTACAGCCTCTGCATCGATCTGGCGCAGACGCCGCCCGCGAAGGAGCAGAAGGGCCGACCGAAGGCCGATGAGCTCCCGCCCGCCTGGTGCTGTCGCCGCCGCAAAAAAGGAATGCGGAGAGCCTCGACGTCTGAAGATTCACTTGAGGCGCGCCTCGTCGTCATCCTTCCGGCTTCTCCCTCTTCTTTTTGTCCTTATTTCAAGAGCAGCTTGTGATTCCCTCAACAGCTGAGGCGATAAAAAAAGAAAACGAGCATTTCTTGCCCCTCATACCTATCCCCCCCCCCCCTCATCTCCAGGCCCTCGGCTTCGGGGTCGTAACCCGGGCACTGGTGCCGCCACTGAGGGAGGCGCGGCTCTCAGGAAGGGATAAAAACGCCCCTGGAGGATCGTGGGCGACACGCGCCTGGGTTTATGCCACACGGCAGGTTGTTGAGGGCTGTTATCGTGCCATCACGGGGGTTCGTGGCGGGGGAGGACTGGTGAGGGGTGATGAGGGCCGGGGGGTGGGGGATACGACCTCTTCGAGTGCGCAGGTTATTGCCGGAGCTGCACTTGTTTGTGGGCGCGAGTGCGTCGGCGCTCGTGCAGTGAGCAAGTTTATTTGTTCGCGAGGCTTGTGGCACGAGCTTGTTTGCTTGTTCTTGCGTGGCTCTTGCAGCGTGTGTGTGCACTTCCACGCAAGCGCGGGTGTTTGTTCACATGTGGGCATGGCTGTGGTACGCCGGGCATGTTGGTGTCAGTTCACGCGGGAGGATTATCAGCACCATATCAGCTCCTCTGGGCATGAAGGTTTTGCTACACGATTTCCCCTCCTAAACCCCGGCAGCGTGGTCTCGACCACACGATCATAAAGGGCGAGTTTTTATGTTTTATCCCTTCCTGAGAGCCGCGCCTTCCCTCAGTGGCTTCTCGGACACCAGTGCCCGGGTTAGACCCCGCGAAGGCCGAAAGAGGGCCCTGGAGATACGGGGGGGCGGGGGGGGGGGGGGGGGGGGATAGGTAGGAGGGGCCAAGAAATGCTCGTTTTCTTTCTTTTATTCGCAGCAAGCTGTTGAGGGAATCACAAGCTGCTCTTGAAATAATAAGGCCCAAAAAGAAGAGGGAGAAGCCGGATATGGAAACTGGAACGGACCGAGAAGCTGGAAAAGGATGACGACGAGGCGCGGCATCAAGGAAATCTTAGACCCGTCGAGGCTCTCCGCCATTCTTTGTTTGCGTCGGCGACTGAGCACCAGGAGGTCGCGGGCGGGGCGGCTCATCGGCCTTCGGTCGTGGCCTTTCTGCTCCTTCGCGGGCCCGGCCCGCGTCGCGCCAGATCGATGCAGGGCTGTGGGTAAACCTCATTCTGATGGTCAAGATAGTAACCATACAAACGGCCACTGGGGCAGTTTCCGACGCCCGTCAGCAACCAGATCCTCTCCTCGAAACGGACATTCGGAGAGAAGATGTTTAGATTTTATGGTGATAGTATGCTTCCATTTACTCCGGATAACGCCCCGCGCCGAGAGTGCTCGGGACATCGGAGCGGCTGCTAGCAACTGATTTGCAGGAGAAAGACCCATTGAATGGAACAAATTGGGTATGTAAGTAGTGACAGTTCAGTTGTTAATGCGCGTGACTGTTAGAACATCAGCTTGATAAGCAACGGGACATAGGTCGTTAAAAATGCTCATCTCCCCTTTTTACTTCATACTGATCCTTTGTTAATGCTATTTTGATTACATCCTGTATTATCTTTTTATCTGAAATAACGGCCCCCAGGTGAGACTATTACAGAATCTCGATTGCCTTAAACAAGCCCCCTGCCCCGAACGGGAAAGCGCACTCCCCGGGCAAACCCAAGCATTCTTGGCCCTCCGAACCCCTCGACCACACCGCCCTGAGGCAAAAACATGGGCTATAAAGACGGCCAGCACAGATTCCGTTAATGTTCCTCGGAGAGGAGAATAGGACCACTTAACAAGAAGTCCGGACCACGGGTTTATATCAAATGATTTAATATCCGTACTGATCCCCCGAAATCTTCTGTTATGGCGAAAAAAAAAAGAAAAAAAAAAGGAAATTACAATTGAAAGATCTCCGCGGGAGATAAGACCCTGGAGTGTATGGCAGCGGTAAGAGGTTTATGATGTGCTAAAGGAGAGAGCGGGAGGGACAGAAGAGACAAAGAGGTTCAGCCTCTCCACTGTAGACGAGAGGAAGTTGAGTGAGAGGGAGCGGTCGTGAGATGATGGGGAGTTAAAGAGAGTCGGGATGGAATCGAGAGGTAGCATGGATGAGAGAGAAAGAATAGAGGTTTTGTGAGCTGCCTAAAGGAGGAAAACAATGGCCAATTTCTGTAAGTATTTTTGTTAAGTTGAGCATATAGCTGCCGTGCGGATGGAAAGTACTCTTGTGTGTTATGATGTGGTGTGTTCCCGTGTGTTTGCGTGTGCTTGCCTGTTTTTGGCGTAATGTTTGCGTGTGTTGTGCGTATGTTGTTATGGTTCTTGCGTGTGTTTTGTACATATATTTAAAGCCAACAAGGGAAAAACAAATCCCTTTAGTCAGACTAGTACAAGGCTAACCACAAAACAGACGACGGGCACGCGAGGGGGGAAGAGACGCGAGGGAAAGTGGGAAAAAGGGATTAAAGTTAGAGTCGCTTTCGAGAAGAGAAGACATTCCATGGTGTGCTGCTCAGGCCGCGATAAGCGGTCTTGTGCGAAGGTACGGTGATGCAAGACGCGAGGAACAATCAGAAGAAAACGCCCGATGGACAAAGAAGACAGCGCGGACAAGGCCATTAGAAGCTGAGCCCAAAAGAGCAGCAGCTAGTATTAAACAAGGGTAGTTGAATGGAGGTGAAAAATAACCAAAGAACAAAAGAAAATGAAAGTGGCACAAATATACCCTCAAAGCCGGAGATTAAGGAATAAGATGAGAAGAAAACTCGTGATAAGAGATAAGAAGTGATGACGTGAGTGTTGCCCAGATAAAATCGAGAAATTAACAAAGGAAGAAAAGTCTCGGGGCGCCCAGAAGCCCATCACTCTACAGTCGGGCGACATGAACATCTTCGCCAGTATCGGACTTCTCTAACAAGAAACTCCAAGTCACCAACTATCCTCACAAAGTCTGCTTTCACCTTGCTAAAACCAATCCGCTAAGGAAAAAATTGCTTTTCGCGACGTTCCTTAGGAGACAATGGACATCGTTATCTGTATTCTGATCTGAAGAATTAGGTATAGAAATGTCTTGTGACCAGCCACTAAGCAGGCTGGGATCTGCCAACGGCCTACTCCCAAACGGTCACACGTATGTATTGATTTTAGAAATCCACAAAAACGCGAGCTCATGCACGCTAAGCCGCGCACACAGGTGCACCTACTACATCACAACACACTGATCGCACCACTAACACACCCGACTAGGACACACCCACACACACACAAACCGATATATATATATATTACATTATAAACTATATACCTATATATAGATAATACACAACACACGGGATCTACACACTACACCCTACAAACACAGCACCACACACAGCAACACACAACAATCTGCCCACGACACTCGCTAATACTAACAAACATCGACAAGACTGACACAGCACAGCCACACCACTAAGATCAGATACTAATTGGAGTATATATATGAGATAGATATAGTATTATTATATATCACTAATAGAATTTAACCTCAATTATTATATATATATATTACTAGTATGCCTATATATATATATATAATAATGTATGCATATATATGTATGTATGTCTGTATGTTATATATATACACGCAAACCATGTATGGGTGTGTTGTGTTGGTGTGTGTGACCAGTATGGATGACATGGATGTAGGTATATTGTTTCTCAATCATAAAAATTATTCTATCTATCTATCTATTTATCTATGTAAAAACATAACCGAGCAGAGGATTATTTCATAAAAGTACCATACATACCTACATAACATAGACTTCATACATAATACATACCTCACACCACACCCACACACACACCCACACATACTAATATAGTAAATATATATATATAGTGCGGTGAGTGTGGTGTCGGTTTAGAGTGCTGTGTGCTGTGGTGTGTTATGTACCGAGTCATCTCGACCGATTCACATTCACACACAAACACACACACACACCACACACCAACACACACACAGCACACACCACCACACACACAAACACACAGCACACACAACACAGCACATCACACACACACACATAGATAGAAATTATATATATCATATATAGTTGGATATCTATATATATAGAACATATATATATATATATACATATAGATATATATAGATGAAGAGAGATATGATATAGATAAGATCATATATAGATATATTATATAGATTATAACACATCATATGAAAGAATACTAGTACGTACAGATACATAAGATAATATCTATATATTAATATCTTAGTATATATATTTAGAGAGATATCATTTATAGATCTGCAAGTATGATATGGGGCATTATATGTGTATATATCTATATATATATATAATATATATATATATATATAGTAATTAGATATATGGTATGTATGTATGTAATGTATGTAGTATGTATGTATGTGTGTGATTCCTGTGACTTTAACGGTATATTATATACACACAAACGCACCACTACACACCACACACAACACACCGACACCACACACCACCCGCACACACACACATACAACACACAAAAACACACACACATACAACACACAAACACATCAACATCACCTCAAAGCTTATACTCACACACACACCCACATCCAAACCAAACAAGACCAAACACACAAAACGCACTACAGTACCACACACAAATCTAAACCATACACACACACACACACACAACAACACACAACACAAAAAAACACACACAAACACACACAAAACCACACACACACCACACAAAACACACACACACATTACACACACACACGCAAACACACAAACACATACACACACACACACACACAACACAACACACACACACACACACAACAAACTCACACACACACAGACGAGAGAGAGATGAGAGAGAGTGGAGAGGGGATGGAGCGAGAGAGAGAGAGAGAGATGCACACACACACACACACACACACACCAACACACACACACCACACACACACACACATACAGAGAGAGAGAGAAAGAGAGAGATGGAGGACGAAGGAGAGAGAGAGAGGAGAGAGAGAGAGACCGAGAGAGAGAGAGAGAGAGAGAGAGAGAGATGCACACACACACAAACACACACACACCACACACACCCCCACACACTCAACACACACACACAAACCCAATACAGAGAGAGATCCGGTGAGACGGTACGCGGGCAGGAGAGAGGGCGAGAGAAGAGGAAGCAGACGTGAGAAAGAGAGAGAGGAGGGAGCAGAGAGGAGAGAGAGAGAGAGACGAAAGAAGCAGATGATCAGGCGAGACGAAGAGAGAGAAGGAGAGAAGCACGAAGTGGATGAGAGGAGAAGGGAGACCAAAAGCAGGAGGATAGACGATGATGAAGAGGGAGGCTGAGAGAGGATGAGAGGACCGGGGAGAGAGAGGACGAGGGAGAAGAGGCGAGGAGATGAGAGGGAAGAACGAGAGAGAGAAGGAGAATGTTGGATTAGAGAGAGCGGAGGAGAGAGAGAGAAAGAAAATGCACACACCACAACCACACACACAATACACAACACACACACACACACATACCCGACAGGCGACGCGAACCAAATATATACGTTCTCATATAAAGGTTTCCGCTCAATCCTTTTCACTCACAAGACAAGCGATCAAACTTACCGCAAAAAAAATATAAAAAACTCGCAAGAAAGCAATATTCCCCGGAAAACACGAGTTGCAGAATTATGACCGAGGGTCTGTGGAGCGCGCATGAAGGAGGCCAAATGCAAGACTATCTCCTCATGACAGATCTTACTACGAACTGCTTTTTCGAGGGTCAGAACAGGTCAACCGGTGTCGTGCGCGGGCGCTACTCGCGTCCCTTCCATGGGAGTGTGGCTTGTTCTTTGTTAGAAAATAATATCAACAACACTTAAAGAGAGATCCGTGTGAATGTTCACCTTACTCTAAAAGTGGTTTGCATGATATAAATTAAACCAATACATAAAGGAAATATCAGCGGAACGCGACGTACGGTTCGGCTTGGAACCGAGGGCGCCGAGCGAGGTGGCACTGACCGTCACCAAATTTTGACCGTCAAGGCGACTGGCCGACCGCTGATGAATGCGCCAACAGAACTCAGGACAAAGGAGAGGCTTCGGCCTGCATCTTTCGGAATGGCAGGTTAGATGCAAGCACTGAAGTTTTTTCTTTTCTTATTCTTCTTCTATTCAAGTGAGCAGGAAAAATAAATACAATTGATGTGAGGGAAATGCCGCTGGGTAAGCGGAGGCGGGTCAGGGGAGGGAAGCAGGGAGAAAATCGCGGGACAAGAGCGACATCTGCGGGGAACGGCGCCTGCGGGACACTGCGCATGGAACTCGCGTCGGAAGCTGGCGCCCCGCCCGCCCCGCCCCCCGCCGTGCAACCAGTACAAGCGTCGTGGCCCTGAAGATCCGAGGTTCTCGTTGGAGATTCATATGTACACTCCTCTGTATGCGTTCATGCAAGAGCCTTATATCCTTCCCCGAGTTCCCCCCGGTTTCCCTCTCCTCTTCCCGCCTTTTCCTTTGTCTGTTACCCCGGTAGTTTTCACGCCGTCCCCTGTGTCCCCTCGTTCCTTCCTCCGCTCCGTTTCTTTTCCTTTTCTTCGTTTCCCTTTTTCTCCCACTGCCTTTGCTCACAATTCACCACACACTTCTATTTTTCTCCGCGGCGTGGCTCTCCGTTCTCTTCGCTCACCTGTTCATTAGGCACGTTAGTGCGTTGAGATGCATATCAAGAAATCCTGTGATTGAACAACATGAACAGCTTAGACATGAAAGGCCCCTTCCCTTTCCCGTCCAGGGGCATTTTGCTCTCGCTTCCTTCGTAGCAAGGTAGACGAAAGAGAGAGGAGAGACAGGAAAGAACCAACGACCACGTAAGTAGACAGAAAGATGAGGATAAGGGAATGGAAAAAAAACGATAGTGTTTAGGTCCACGGTCTAGATGCAGGAACCCTGTGACCGCAGAAGAGAGACTGAGAGAATCGAGAGGGGAGAAAGAGAGAGAATGGCAGAGAGAGAGAGGATCGAAGAGAGACGAGAGAGAGAGAGAAAGAGAGAGAAGAGATTGAGAAACGGCAGCAATGACTGTATACTTCTAGTTAAAAAACACACACACAAACAAACAAACACACACACACAAAACACACACACACACAGCACACATACACACACCACACACAACAGGACTGGACTGAGAAAGTTCAACACACTACCAACAAACGATTGTATTTTCTCGGAAAGTTAAGGTCAGCAGATTTGTTCATTCCCCGGCCAGAACGGGAAACAGCAGATGGACTGGTTAAAACTATTTGTAAAACGTATGTAGTAAAATCATTATTTGTTTAAATCACGGATAGTGTGTGGTCAATAGCCATGAAGCGCAACACCCGCCTGGCGTCAAACGACACGAGATCTTCAAAGCCACACGGAACAACGTCAACCAATTCTCCAAGTGTGTTGAATGTGATTGTTCTGGTTAATTTATTAGGTCTAATTAATCGCTCTAGGGGTCCACAGATATTTCTTCCCAGCTAGAGTATATATGTTTCGATCATAAACACGTACTTTTCTTTTCTCTTGTTCATAAAATGCAGAATTTTTCAAGATGTTTTTTAAACATTAACATTTTAATAAAAAAAACATGCATTACTACGAAACAATAACGCAAACTACGAAGCCACTTTGACAATGTAGCATCTATTTGCTATAGCATAACAAGCATAAGGCATCAATCTCTAATACTGCAACAACAGCTGAGTGCAACAATACCCTGCAGAACACACGCTTAGCTTGCATCGTGCACCGACTACTATGTACGTACCAGTGTATCATGTTGGAACTGCCCCGTTCGCTGCAACGAACGAAAAAAGAAACTGGTAGTGTATCCCAGAGACATGGCCCCCTGGTGGTAACAACGAGGGCCAGGAGTACTTTCCTCACCTCTCTCCTTGCTAGCCATCGAGCACTGTTTGCGTGGAGCAGTAGACCCGCGTCTTATGGCCAAATCGATACTCCATTTAGCAAACGGACAATCAAACGGTTAGTCACCAGTATGAAAACACCGCTAACCCGCGCGTCGAAAGGTTACATAGCGACGGACAAAGTTCTTAAGTGGAAGCGACCCCTCTGATATAAGATAATATCTATATATATATCTATCATTAAATATATATATATTATATATTATAGTATGATATATCATATCATATAGCATAATAGAATATATATTATATATACATATAGAATTAAATAGAGAATTATATATAATATATATTATCATCTTCCTCTCTATATAGAACATCTATCTCTCATGTAACATCCTCTCTACACTCTGCTCTCTATACTCTCTCACTCTTATATGTCTCAGTCTAACATACTATATGTCGCTCTGATCTTCTCGCTATCTCTACACACCACGTTATACACTTAGTGTGACCCGCAGCACACCTCTATCTCTCTGCTCCGACTGCCTCTAAGACAAATCTCTCCAATCTCATCCGAAACTTAACTATCTATCGTATATCTATATATAGATAAGAGAGTTAGAATATATACTCGAATGATATCTCGACGACGAGAACAGATATATTATGTAATCTCTTCTAACAATACCCGATCATACATCACGTAGTGTAGTCAAATAGTTCGATGTAATTGTTATGCTATATCACGAGCATACTATAGACAAATAGTATCCAATGTCGGCAACGATCGGAGCCGTACTAGAGATCGATTAGATAATAGTAAAGGAGATCTATAAACTACCGACATCCCCTTACCATCAATAGAGATGCCTCTCATCTCCGTCTATATCGATCTTTCCTCTCATATCCTCTCTCTCTCGTCTCTTCTCTCTCTCTCTACTCTATCTCCATACACTCTCGCTCTATCAGCTAGCATCTCACATATCTCTTAAACAGTACCGTCAATCGTCACTGACTCTTACAGCCTACACACATCACAACTCTCCAATCGCGCCAACCCCATAGCGCTCTCTCTCCTGTACTTCATCCACTACTTCGTGATCTTCGAAGACTCAAGCACGCACGCGCAGCAGCAGACCTAGGACGCACGAGCTTGCCCCCCCACACATACCCCTAGCCTAGCTCCGTAGTCCAGACTTACGCACACAAAATGAGAACAAAAACACGATATCGCTATGTATCAAAAATGCTCATGTGATCAGACTACTGAGAACGATGTAGATATATAAGCTATACTTCACTAAATAGATCTATGAATATGTGTAATAAGAAGCAGTAAAACGAAAAAAGAAAAAAAAAAAAAAAAGAGAAAATATATAGAGGCAGAGAGAAGAAAGATGCTAGAGAGCTTATAGATAGAGAATGTAGAGAAAGCACACTGAGACAAATAATAACTATTAAGTCGCGAGACTGAACATCAGAAGAAAGAGAGATATATTACGAGAGAGAGTATAGAGAGAGAGTAGAGACGAGAGAAGAGAGACGAGAGAGAGTAGGAGAGAGAAGAGAGTAGCTAGAGAGTGCAGCTTTTGAAAGCGAGAGAGGAGAGAGGAGGAGAGGAGAAGGAGAAAGCGAATAGAGGCAAGAGAGAGAGAGCAGAGAGAAGAGAGAGAGAAAGAGAAAACAGCAGCGTAGAGGACAGGAGAGGAGAGAGAAAGAGAGAGAGAACGCGGGAAGAGAGAGAGAGGCGAGCAAGAGAGGTGGGGAGAGAGAGCGAGAGAGAGAGACATATAGAGAGAGAGATGCAGACCGAAGATAGAGTAGAGAGAGAGAGCGAGATGAGAGAGATAGAGAAAGAGAAAAGAAGAAAGAGAGAGAGATGAGAAGAGAGAGAGAGAGATGAAAAAGAGAGAGAAGAGAGAGAGAGGAAGAAGAGTATGAGATAGATAGAAGTGGGAACTGTTATATACATGTATAGAAGAAGGGTATAGAGAGAGTATAGTAGTAGCATAGAGACTGAGAGAGAAGAGAGCAAGACGAAGAGAGCAAGAAGATAGATCAGATAGACGAGAGATCTATTAATATATATGATTTATTACTGTAGATAGAGATAATATAATAGATATATAGAGGATAGAGAGAAGAAGATAGAAATATATCATCTATCTAGTAGATATCTATAATCATGAATAAATATCATATATCTATCACTATAATCATATATATAGATATAGTATATACTGATCAAAATAGAAGACAGAAGAGAGAAAGACACGACAAGATCTCCCGCGTCTAAGATATAAACTAGAGAATCACTCTCAGATCACTCTCAACGATATAACACATTAAACAAAAGTAAAGAAATAGATGATAAATACGAGCACTGAGATCATGACTAGTAGTTGAAAATACTAGAGGTAAGAGAATAGGCAACTAACATGATCTCGCGTAGTCATCTCTGCTTAACAAAGACTCTAAATCTCTCTATCTCATATCTTCACCATCCAGTCAGAAAATCCGCTCACTTAACCGATACGACCATCTCAAATCATGAATCTAATAATTCTTATGACGATAAGATATACTCAGCATATCCACCTCGCATCACAATCGATCAACAACTCACATCACTACACTCTATCCATATCATGTCAAAAACTCTCCAATTCTATCCGGATAAATATATCTTCTCTATCTCCCCTCCGTGCGTTCACGACCAGCCGCTAATCCTCTCTCTCCTCCTATTCATATGAGACTCTAACCTCGAAACGTCGACTCTCCGCTATCACCTGAAATAAATGTAAGCAGTATATCCTATTATCTGTCTCTCCTACATTGCCCCACCCCCTCTCTCTCAAACTACTTATCCCCCCTCCTTAAAACTCCTCAAATATCCTCCTATCTCCTCTGCTACCCCTTTCTCTCTCTCTCTTTGCTTCTCTCTCTCCTCTCCTTTTTTTTTTTCACCACCCCCCCTCTACCGTCACCATTCGCCACTCTCTCTCTCTCTCTCACTCTCTCTTCCTCCACAACCTCTCTCTCTCTCTCCATCTCTTACTCTCTCTCACAAAATACCGGACCACCTAGTCAGCACTCTGTACTGGAGCACATGCTCTCTAACACCTCTCTCTCTCTCTGTACTCTCTCTATCTCTATCTCTCTCTCTCTCTCTCTGTCTCGGAGAGCGCCGATTCTCGGTCTACCTCTGCCCTTCCCCCCGCTCGTTCTCCTCTCTCCTCTCTCTCTCTCTCTCTCTCCTCTACTCTCTCTACATCCTCTCTCTCTCTCTTTCTCTCCCTCTCTCTCTCCTTTTCTCTCTCTCTCTCTCTTCTCTCTCTCTCTCTCTCTCTTCCAGACTCTCTTAGCTACTCTCTATCTCCTATCGCATTCTAATTCATCTTCGCATAGTAGAGTCATATGATGCAATTCTCTTATACCATTTTTCGGCTTCTGTTTACTCTTGTTTGTCATAATCCCTCCTGTCGTAATAAATCGGTGCCTTTCTTTTGGCATTTATCTTCCTTGTCTCCATTTACAGGCTGATCAATCCGCAATAATGTCTCTCTCCAGCCTTTATTCCATCTAAGCTTTTCGTTATATCCTTTTCCTTTCCTTCGTCTTGAGGTGTTATTTTGCTTCTTTCGTCTCCACCTTTGTCCCTATGCATCTCTTCCCTCTTCGGACTTCTTTCGCCTCTGCCTTCGGTTCCCTCTGCCTCTTTCTCTTCCCTCTGCCTCTCTGTCCCTCGCCTCTCTTTCCCTCGCTATCTTCCTCTGCTCTCTCACCTCTGCCCTTATTCCCTCAGTGCCTCTCATTTCCCTCTCCGCTCTCCTATCCTCGAGATCTCTTTCCCTACCTGCACATCTCTTTTCCCTTCTGCCTCTCTGCCACTCTGCCTCTCGTTCCCTCTCGCCTCCTTCCCTCTGCCTCTCTTACCGGCTTCTTCCCATCTGTCCTTCTCTTTCCCTCTGGCCTACTCTTTCCTCTCTGCACCTCCCACACTCTGTTCCACCGACCTCTGCCATCTCTTTACCACCTCTGCCTCTCTTCCCTTCTGCCTCTCTCCCTTCCTCCCCTTCCCTCCTGCAACCTCCTCTTTTCCCCCCTCATCGTCTGCATCTCTTCCCTCATGCCTCTCCTTCCCCTGCCTCTCTCTCCCTGCGGCCTCTACTGTTCCTCCGTGCCTCTCTTCCCTCTGCCTCTCTTTCCCTCTGCCTCTCTTTCCCTCTGCCTCTCTTTCCCTCTGCCTCTCTTTCCCTCTGCCTCTCTTTCCCTCTGCCTCCCTTTCCCTCTGCCCCCGCCCTGGACATTCCTTTTCTCTTGGCCCTTTCCTTTCCAGGTCTTTTCGCCTCACCCCGTTTATTTCCATTATATGTGTTTTCCATTCCACGTGTCCTCAGTTCAGTCTTCCCATATTCCTTATTCGCTTTTCCACGTCCATCTGTTCTTCGACCCCCTCCCCCCTCCCCCTCCCCCACTGCGGCCGGACAACAGGCGTCAAAGACATAGTCAAGACAATTTATTACATTAACGACAATGGCTCTTTTTTACATAAATAATCACATCATACAGTAATGCAGAATAGGTAGAAACAATAGTAGGACAGTTATAAAATAAAATAAAATAAAATAAGATGGTCACATCATCAGTAGCCTCTTATCTAATAATAGACAGAGCGTCATCACCTGATAGCAGGCGTGAGAAAAGATAATAATGTACGTGTGCATGACTGCCTATGTGTGTCCGTTCGCGCGTGTGAGTCTGTATATACATATGAATATATGACCACATAGCCATATAAGTTTATGTGTGACTATAATCAACATTCGCCTGTAGTCATGTGTACATGTCGGTGCGTGGTAATGGCATGGATGCACATGTATGACCAAATTCAAAGTGTTCACGTGTGTGCGTCCTAGTTTTCGCGATGTGTTTTGAAGCGTGCAGGTTTGTGGTTACACACGTCACTATATACGTCCATAGCCAATATGCGTATATGTGTTTGTGCAAGTTCCCATGAAGGCTCCACGCGAGGATATGTGTTTGCTTTGAGGCGATAAAAGGCTCAGGTGTTTACAGGCGACGAGGGCCGCCGCGGGGCGAGCCTCTGCCGCGGGTGGGTGGCGAAAGAGGCGCCGCGCGACGTCGGGCGGCGGAGGCAGCGTTCATACGTAGCCGCGTCAGGAGATGGATCCGCGAGGAATGCCATCGGCTGACGCTGCGATGGACCAGAAAAAAACGAAGATTATTATTTTACCAAAGCCTTAAGGAGTGAGATTGGCTCAGCTATGTTGCTTAATCGCTCAGCGGCTGTAGGTCTTAAGCAGGAGTCACGCGGCCTGAATAAACAGTGCGCATTTGGCACATGCTTGTACCCTCGGCCAATGACAAAGAAAAACATTTCAGTTTTGAATCTCGTAATTATCCGTCCATGGTGCCAGTCAACCAGAAAAATGGTGGGTCTTGACTACATAGTACAAGTATCTCTGTAAGGTAAAATACAGAGAGAGCGAGAGAGAGAGAGAGAGAGATAGAGATAGAGAGAGAGAGAGAAAAGAGAGAGAGAGGAGAGAGAGAGAGAGAGAGAGAGATGAGAGAGAGAGAGAGAGAGCGAGAGAGAGAGAGAGAGGAGAGAGAGAAGGAGAGGATGAGAGAGAAAGAGAGAGAGAGAGAGAGAGAGAGA
>NC_051387.1:24646645-24648981 GCF_015228065.2 Penaeus monodon
TTTCAAGCCTAACATTCAGAATGTTTTAGGCCTAGGTGTTATCTCAAATAAATAAGTAACGATAAAAGTGGATTAAGTGGCCTAACTCCTTATTCATGTCGTACCTTCCCAGTTATTACATTCTCAGTTGTCTCAATGTGCAAGTGAGCGCTGAGTAAGAAAATTAAGAAGACTTCGTCGAAAACTAATGCTCAAGTGAAAAAGACAGAAAGGAAAGGAGAATGAAGCAATTAGTCAGGGAGAAAATGAAGACAAGGAAGAAATCGAAGGAAGGAAAAATATTTACTAATTAGAGTATGCACGAAGCACAGAATGATCCTGTCACAATAACAAGTTTAATCTTCAAATATGAATATCAAAAGACCATAATGTTCCATTTTCATACAAGTACAAGGCATACATACACCTACAAAATGCTCTCTTGACAACCTCCATATACTTATATAGAACACAAGCTACATGGCATATTTTCATTGCAAACATGTATATTTTTCGTTCGCCATAATTAGTGTTCTTAATCAAACACTAACACGCGCTGAAGACTGATTAATACAGTCGTGTACATCTTAATTTAAGCTAACAATACACACTTATGAATCAAGACCCACACGTGATAGCATGCCGGAGAGATGATACACATAAACAAACATAAAATGTTATACGCATACATAGAAGCCATCAATCTTTACTCGATGAACAAACACCCACACAGGTCAGCAGGTTGGCACTGATCTGACACCAAAGCTACCGCCTCTTGACTGCCTTGACCCGCCACTCCGGACTAGAGATTACGCCTCGCCTCACGTCTCGCACTGCAGCACTCTGTTGCAAGTTGGGTGATGCCATTCGGCGATGGCACTATGGTTAGAAGGATTGTGTTAGTGCTTGAGCCATGAAAGCTGTGCTAAAGGATGGGCCAAAACCATTGTAGCGTCGAGGAACGTGTTTGCAGCGTTTCGCGAGGAGGGCGCCAACGAAGGCTCTGGAGCAGCTGAGTTCCGGGCGCTGCAGACCAAGCGTGAGATGGCAATGCGGCTCCGGAATAGGGGTTGTCCCCTTATATCGAATATTCGCTTTGGCTGCGGCCGGGCTGGAACGCACAGATTCCGGGTCAAAATCTGGAATCATTATAATAACAATGACAAGGGCAAGAACAAAAATGATGACGATAACTATAAAGATGATAATATAATAATACTATCACAACTATTGCTAATAATAATGCTGACAATAGTAAAAAAAAAAATGATTAGAATGATAAACATTATATTTATTGTTAACGTTTTTACCATTATAATGATTATTATCATTATTATTATTACTATTATCATTATCTTTGTTATTCTCCTTGTGGGTTTGGGCAATGCTTTCTTATTTTTTCCTATTGTTGTTATAATCGCTATCACCATTATTATTATTATCTTATTATTTATTATTATTGTACCATTAATATTATCATTATCATTAGTACCATCATTATTATTATCTCCATTACTAATACTACTATTGTTATTATCATTATCAGTATTATCACTGGTATCATTATCGTCAATATCATCATTATTACTATTACTATCATCATTATCTTTACCATAATTCTACTATTACCATTATCATTCTTATCGCTATTGTTATCATCACCATCATCAGCATTATTGTTATTACGATCAACTTTATTTTCATCTTTCTTCTTCTTATCATAATCATTACTGACAGTAGTAACAATGACCGTAATAAAAAACAGCTAAATGATTGATTTGGCGATAACCGAGAGTTTTCCAAAAGCCGTTAAGCGCTGACTCTCATAAAACTCTTTGCTGGGACACCAGCGCAGTCAACAAGATTTTTATTGCAGTGTTCTCTGTTCTAACATGCAAAGCCCTACTGCGGCCTTCATGGGGAAGAAGAGGGGAGAAAGCGCATGAGGAAGAAAAGAGAGGGAAACAGGAAAATTAATAGAAAATTAGAGATGAAAGGAAGGAGGAGGTGGAGAAGTAAGGAGAAGGAGACAGGAAAGTTAAAAACGGAAGGATGGAAATAGTGAAAACAGAAGGGAGGAAGGAAGGAAGGGGAAAAGCAAGGAAAGGGGTGATGAATGGGAGAATGGAACGTGAGAAGAGGGCTAAAGGATGGGACGGAGAAAATTGAAGTAGTGGAGGAGGAGAGTTCGAAAAAGGAAAGGGGAAGACGAGAGAAAAGAAGATACGAAAGGTGTAGGGGAGAAGACGAAAGAGATGAAGGGTAATTGAAAGAGAGGAAAGAAATAATATGAAAACTTAAGACAAGAAATACGGGAACAAAGAATAAGGAGGAAAAGACTGTGGGAAGACAAGAAA
>NC_051387.1:24649081-24651581 GCF_015228065.2 Penaeus monodon
TTACTAAGAACTGCTTTCGAGGTCAGCACAGGTCAACCGGTGCGCGGCGCTCCTCTCCATGTGCGTGTGTGCTTGTCTCTTTGTTAGAAAATAAATCAACAACACTTAAAGGAGATATCCGTGAATGTTCACCTTTACTCTACAAGCGGTTGCATGATAAACCAATACATAAAGAAATATCAGCGGAACGCCGAGGTGGCACTGACGTCACAATTGACGTAAGGGCGACCTGGCGACCCGCTGATGAATGCGCCACGCCCTCAGGCCAAGAGGCTTCGCCTGCATCTTTCCGAATGGCAGTTTAGTTCAGCACTGACGTTTTTTTCTTCTATTCAGTAATGAGCAGAAAAAAATACAAGTGATGTGAGGAAATGCCGTCAGCGGAGGCGTCCGGGGAGGAGCCGGGAGAAAATCCGCGGGACAAGAGCGACATCTGCGGAGGCGCTGCGGGACACGCGCATGGCCCTCGCGGCGGCAGCTGGCGCCCCGTGCCTGAAGATCCGAGGTTCTCGTTGGAGATCATATGAACACTCTTTGCGTCTCACCTCTCCCTTCCCCGAGTTCCCCCCGCGTTTCCCTCTCCTCTCCCGCCTTTTCCTTTGTCTGTTCCCGGTTATTTTTCCGTCCCTGTCCCTCGTTCCTCTCGCTCCGTTTCTTTTCCCTTTCTTCGTTTCCCTTTCTCCTTCCTTTGTCTCCCCAATTCCCATTCTGCGTCGTCCTTCGCTCACCTGTTCATTAGCCGTTCGTCCTTTACATCTATCAGGATGTGAGTCTCGTGTTGCATATCAAGCATCGGTGCAATGCGCTGACAAAGGCCCTCCCTTTCCTCCAGGGGCATTTTGCTCTCGCTCTCTTCGTTGTAAGGTAGACGAAGAGAGAGACAGAAAGACCAACAGACAAACGGTAAGAGACAGAAAGAGAGACAAGGGAAGAAAAAACGAGTGAGTGAGAGAGAGAGAGAGAGAGAGAGAGAGAGAGAGAGAGAGAGAGAGAGAGAGAGAGAGAGAGAGAGAGAGAGAGAGAGAGAGAGAGAAGAGATTGAGAAAGGCAGCAATGACTATCTCCTATTACACACACACACAGACACACACACACACACACACACACACACACACACACACACACACACACACACACACACACACACACACACACACACACACACAGACTGGACTGAGAAAGTCCCACACTCCAGCCACGATTTCTTTTCTGCAATTAAGGTCCGCATTGTCCGGCCAGAAAGGACACAGCGAGGACTGGGTAAACTCATTTGTTTTACCTCCGGCTCGTGTGTGTCAGCCCTGACGCAACACAGCGCCGGCGTAAACGCACACGAGATCTTCAAAGCCACACGGAGCGTCCATTTCCAAGTGTGTGATGTTCTGGTTATTAACGCTCTAGGGGCCAGATATTTCTTCCAGCTAGAGCTATGTTTCGATCATAAACACGTACTTTTCCTTGTTCATAAAATGCAGATTTTCAAGATGTTTTAAACATACATTTTAATAAAAAAAAAAAAATGCATTACTACGAAACAATAACACAAACTACGAAGCCACTTTGACAATGTAGCATCTATTTGCCATAGCATAACCAGCATAAGGCATCAATCTCTAATACTGCAACAACAGCTGAGTGCAACAATACCCTGCAGAACACACGCTTAGCTTGCATCGTGCACCGACTACTATGTATGTACCAGTGTATCATGTTGGAACTGCCCCGTTCGCTGCAACGAACGAAAAAAGAAAAGGTATGTACCCAGACTGGCCCCCCCGGGGGTAAAAAAACACGACCTCTCGCTCTCTTCTCTCTCTCTCTCTCTCTCCTCTTTTTCTCCTCCTTCTCTCTCTCCTCCCCTTCCCTCTCTTCTCCCCTCTCTCTCTCCTCCTCCTCCTCTCTCTTTTCCCCTCTTCTTCCCTCCCCTCTCTCTCTCTCTCTCTCCCCTCTCTCCCCTCTCTCTGTTTCTCTCTTTCCCCCCCTCTCTCTCTCTCTTTCTCTTCTCTCTCTCTCTCTCTCTCTCTCTTTTCTCTCTTTCTCTCGTCTCTCCTCTCTCTCTCTTTTTCCTCCTCCCTCTCTTCTCTCTCTCTTCTCTCTCTCCTCTCTCTCTCTTTTCCTCTCTCTCTCTCTTCTCTCTCTCCTCCTCTCTCTCTCTCTCTCTCTACCTCCTCTCTCTCTCTCCCCTCTCTCTCTCTCTCTTCTCTCTTTCTCCTATCTCATTCTCATTCTTTTCCCTAGTCTGTTCTATTTCCCCCTTTCTTTCTATTTTTCTGCTTCTGTCTTCTCTTTTTTTGTCATAATCCCTCCTGCGTAATAACTCGGTGCTTTCTTTTTTCATTCTTTCCTTGTCTCCTTTACCGGTCTTATTCCAGCCTTTTCTCCATCTACGCTTTCTTATATTCCCTTTTCCTTTCCTTCGTTTGAGTCGTTCTTTTGCTTCTCTTGTCTCCACCTTTTTTCCCTCTGCCCCTCTTCCCTCTGCCCCTCTTTTTCCCCCTGC
>NC_051387.1:24666581-24668904 GCF_015228065.2 Penaeus monodon
ATTGAAGATAATAGTTTTGTCAGTTTTGGTCTTCCATTCTAGGTTTGACTGTATCAGATTGGAGTATCGAGGGTGCCAGGCATGACGAACTCTGTAATTAATTTCATTGGTCAAAGCAAGGGAGATTTGTAGCTGTAGAAGTCTGACGCCGAGTATGGTGTTGACCTGATGCTACGACTGCGAATGGAAGGGAGGTCTAACTCTTAACTCATGACAAGAACTTTAGCAGTCATTGGGCAACCAAGAATGATTCTCATAGCCTTGTTTTGTAAGACTTCAAGAGGTCTGAGACCATTCTTTGGCAACATACTAAGAACTGGGTTCGTATAGTCTATCATGGGTCTAACAAGGTATATGTACATCAAACTTAGGCCTCTTTGGGAGGCATCTATGTATCTGTTACTTATGTATTGTAAAATCTTAAACATTCCAAGCAACGTTCCCTGATGTTCTGATCAATTTCCCGTGTGAAGCGAGAATTACGGGACATGTGGTGGGGAGCAATCACCATGACACCAGATACATATAGGTGTCAGTTTTTGCAATAACTGAATGAGACTATAATCAACATAGGTTGTGATGTTACATGGGTCTCTTAATTCACTAACGAGTTTGCAAAGAGAGTGTATAAGTATGTTAAATAATGAAGGGGACAAAACTCCACCTTGTGGAGTGTCACTCACAATAAGTACTGTAGGTGCCTTGGTACCATACCTTTGCTCTTCTCAAAGATAGATAATCATTTATCCATTGCAGAAGCTTGCCCTTAACTCCTAGAAGAGTTAATTCGTGGAGGATTGTAGTAGGAGAGGCTCTGTCGAATGCTCATTTGAAATCTATGAATTAAGTAGAGGGTGCAATACTTCCACTTAGGTGCTGGGCTAAACACATTTGTGTTCCTTTCCCTCTTTGGAAACCAAAGACTGATGAATGAATTTGATCTCAGAGCTCGTGGAGCAGAAGAGTAAGACGAATTATTTCACAGGTTTTAGAGACAGGAAGTCAGAGAAATTGGTCTAAATTCATCAGGGCACCCTTGTTTTGGAATGAGAATAATGGTTGCTAGTTTCCATGCAGTGGGCAGGACGCCTAAAGTATATGTTAAGTTGAAGAGATCAAGAAGAGGATTTCATCCATCTAGCTGTATCTTCGCAAGGAGTCGGATGATGTCATAAGTGATTCCATCATCCTCAGGTGCAGTGGATTAGCTAGTCTTAGTGGCTGCAAGAAGTTCACGACTTGTCAATGGTGCATCAGCCTCATCTAAAAGTTGGCACTGATAGTCAATTTCATTTTTGTTTTAACTTAAGGGAGTACATGCGTATGGATGATTGAAGATTATCGAGAGAGGAATTTTTGCAGCATTTACTGAGGAGTGACAAAGGTACCCTTTCTGGATGAGGGTGGGGAGTCACAGTGTATGCATTGCCTTTAATCTTGTAGATTTCGCTCCACACATTACTCATGGGAGTCGTGGAGTCAATCGATTCTGCCCAGGCATACAATCTCTCTTCCCGCTTTTGAGTTATTATCTCATTAAGCTTTTTACTAAAGAATACAAGGTCCGTAGCTAAGTAGGGATTTCTTCCCAAGTGATTTAGCTGATTTACTGTAGGCATTAAAAGCTTTCTAAGTAGCTTTAGTTGTGGTGATGTGCTTGTTTGCCTCTGGAGGATGGTTTTTGGAGTGGAGTTGGTTAAAAATGTTACCAACTTGTTGACAGAGTTTCATTAAAATGATCAAGGCTGATAGGAGTAAGTCTGCATACCAGCAGTCAATCCCTTTAATAAACTCATCATGATGTTTAGTAGCCAGATGATGTCGAAGGCGTGGCTGGGGTGAGCTTCTTTTGCAAAATGGGGGGTTATACTTAATGCCCAATGGTCAGCGACTAAGAATGGGATGACTTTCGCAGTGCTTGGGAGTGCTGATTGTACAGAGCTATATAATTTAATTTGCCACTAGGTAATGAGGCTTTTCTAATGGGCATAATAGGTGTATAGGGTCACTAGTGCTTAGGTACCACTTCACCAACATGAGGGTTATATACATTAATGATGGTGATATTTTTACCATCGAGAAATATTTTAACAACAAGATATCCGGCACATGTAGTGTCACGTTTGCCATCGATCAATTTTGATGGAATGAAATTCCTTATGTAAATACCAATTATCTTGTAGAATTATTAGCAATATTAGGTTTGTTATGATATATGTATCCTGTAATTTATGTATGAGAAAGCGAGAGAGAGAGAGGAAGAGAGCGAGAGATAGAAGCAGAAGATAGAGAGACTTAGAAATAGAAGAGGGAGGGGGGAGAG
>NC_051387.1:24669004-24674964 GCF_015228065.2 Penaeus monodon
GGGGCTGGGTCGAGATAAAGAAGGGTATGTAGCAAACGCGCGTGCGCACACATAACCAACAACTTCGCATACTTACACTAATACACAGACGTTAGCACACAGGTAAACTGGCACACACACTCACACTCACTCACCCTCACCCTCACCCTCACCCTCACCCTCACCCTCACACTCACACACACACACGCACACGCACACGCACACGCACACGCACACGCACACGCACACGCACACGCACACGCACACACACACACACACCACACCCCCACACACACACACACACACACACACACACACACACACACACACACACACTGGTGTGATACTCCCAAGACAAAAGTGTAGGGTACCTACTGGGCCTGATTTAAAGCCTTTGAGGAGAAAATAGCGTGGAATCAAAAGCCCATCACAGAGACTGAGAATAAAGACATGGTAATTAATCACAGTGTGGCTAAAAGAAAAATGGATAACGTTGATTAAAAGCACTTGAAGTTTCGGGCAGCTGAGGGAGGGAGGCCGAATGTGAGCAAGAATTCGGAACAGCTAATGCTATCGAGAAGAAATGTTAAAAGTGTAAATTAGATTTAGCCGTTAAATTCACGAGAAGCCGTTTCAAAAATCAAAGTGAATTAAACAACCAAAAAAAGATTTAAAAATGGAATTCCTGCCAACATGCATAGTATAGCTAGTGCTTCAGGAGGGAAGGGGTAGACAGAGAGAACAGGAAAAGAAATAGAAAGGGGGGAAGTTACGAAAGGAAAGAGAACAAAGAGGATAAAGTGATAATCGATTGCAAGAGAGAAAATGAGAGAGAAAAAAAGCTAAACTCGATCGTTTGCTTTAGGAGTTCTTACTCTTATCATTCTTTTTATAGGTAGTTTAAAAAAGGGCGCGACACAATCCTGTCTTTGTGTGAAAGATTGGTCGCTGGTAAATAGGTTTATTTTGTCTGATGCGCGAATCAGAAATACAGATAATGTCACTCACGATCCACACCGCTCCGCATTCGCCACGTCTTTGCAGCTCTCGGAATCCCAGAACGAAGCAGAAGCAAGGGAGAGGGAGGGAGAGAGAGGAGAGAAGAGAAGAGAAGAGAGGGAGGAAAAGACACAGAAGAGAAGAGATGAGAAAAGAGGGAGAAAAAAGAGAGAGAAGAGAAGAGAAGAGAAAAGAGAGAGAGAGAGAGAAGAGAAGAGAAGAGGCAGAAACGTGGGCATCCCCCCCCCCCAAGTGCCCTGCGGTCAAACCATGCACCGAGTCATGCACTTCGCACAATGGATGAGTGACCTTTACCTTTAGCATGTGTTAAGGAACGAGACGACCTTTCAGCATCGATAATTCCCTCCTCCTCGGCTATTTTCTTTTCTTAATTCTTCTCTTTCTCCCCTTTCCGTTTATATCCCTACTCTTCTCCTTTCCTCCCCCCCCCCCCCTCTATCTCTCTCTCTCTCTCTCTCTCCTCTCTCTCTCTCTCTCTCTCTTCTCTCTCTCTCCCCTCTCTCTCTTTTCTCTCTCTCTCCTCTTCTCTCCTCTCTCTCTCTCTTCTCTCTCTGCCACCTCTCTCTATCCTTTTCTCTCTCTCCCTCCTCCTGCCCCCTCTCTTTCTCCCCTCTCTCCCCCCTCTCTCTCCTTCTTTTCTCTCTCTCTTTCCCTCCTCTCTCTCTCTCTTTCCCTCTCTCTCTCTCTCTCTCTCTCTCTCTCTCTTTCTCTCTTTCTTTTTCCCTCCTCTCCCCTCTCCCGTCATCCCTTTCTTCTCTTTGCCTCTCCTCCCCCTCTCTACACCCATCCTCCCTCTTTTCCTCGCTCCCTCTGTTCTCCCCTCCCCCTCCCCCCTCCCTAGCCCACCACCGGCTCTAAGCTCATCCGCCGAGATTTTCATCGGAATTTATCGCGCTGTAACGATCGCTCGACCTCGGTTCACGAGTCCCGATCCGAGACGCGGTTCGTTCGTCCGCGGGTCGGCGCGGGTCGCTCGGCTGTCGCGCCGCGGGGGTTCCAATACTGCTAGAAGAGAGTGCCATTCTACGATTACCTCATATACATGTGTGTGTGTGTGTATGTGTGTGTGTGTGTGTGTGTGTGTGTGTGTGTGTGTGTGTGTGTGTGTGGGGTGTGGTGGGTGTGTGTGTGTGTGTGTGTGTGTGTGTGTGTGTTGTGTGTAACTGGGTATACGTTTGTCGGTCTTTGTGTATGTGTGGGTGCATGTGTATTTTTTTTTTTGTTTGTTTCTGTGTGCTGCTTGTGCATCTGTATGTGTTTGTGTTTGAGAGAGAGAGAGAGAGAGAGAGAGAGAGAGAGAGAGAGAGAGAGAGAGAGAGAGAGAGAGAGAGAGGGGAAGGGGAAAGCCAAAGAAAGGGACGGAGCAAGGGAGGATCGAGGAAAAGCAGAAAATGCTTGGAGTCACAAAGAGGAAAACAGGTTCTCTCAGTAAGGCACGAACTTGGTGAGTAGAAAGACCTGCATTCACCCCCTCCGCCCCCCATCCTCCCCCGTTTTTATATGTCCCTTTTATTCCCCCGCCATTCTCCCGCTCTTCGCATCCCCGCGGCCATATTTCTGCGTGTCTTCTTTATTCCTGCCCTTCTCCTCCTGTCTGAGCTCTCTGCTTCTTTGTCAGTGCGCCCTGTTGCTCCATTTTCCTCAGTACTCTCTGGTTGGCTACTTTCACGTCTGTTCTTTTACGATGTCTTTTTATGTCTCTTTCCCCCACTTTGAGCCTAGACTTTTATTCTCTCTTTCGCGTTTCCCTCCTTACTCACCCCCCTTCTCCTCTCCCTCCCCTTTTTCTCTCTCTCCCTCTCTTTCTCTTTCATTGCGTTTTCCTCGTCACTTACTCCATCTCCCTCCCTCTCTCTCTCTCTCTCTCTCTCTCTCTCTCTCTCTCTCTCTCTCTCTCTCTCTTCTCTCTCTCCTCTCTCTCTCTCTCTCTCTCTCTCTCTCCTCCTTCGCCTCTTTCCCTCTCCTCCCCTTCCCCCCCCACCAGTCGCAGTGTGGTCCCCCCCTTCCTCGTGGTCGACCCCCCCCCCCCGCCAACCCACCGACGCCCACTGTGCGAAGGCGAGCGTTTTACATCTGAACCACATTTGCTTGCGGGGAGCATTTTGTTGAGCACGCCCACTGGGGCCGTTCAAAGTCCTGCTTTTAATTGGTCTGTTTCGCTTGCCTCCCTCCCTCTTCCCCGCCCTCCTAGCACGCGTTTCCTGCCTGCGTCGGCGTGATTGGCGGCGCTGAGGCGTTTGTTTGGGGCAGTTGCGCGGGAAAGCCGATGAGAGGATCGCGGCCCCACCTGGCGAAGGTGTGCTTGCGCATGATTCGAGCCAAAAGCTTTCCCCCTCCCTTCTTGATGCTTTCGAGGGACGGGGCATTGCAACGAAGCCTTTGCACGTGCGGAGGCTTCGGCTTCGAGCGGCGGGGGGAAGGCGCCCGGCGCTTCGGGGCTTCATGCCGAGGCCGCCGTGGGAGCTGCGACGAGGTGGCCGACGCTGAATGATCGAGGCGGGATTCATATGAGGTCGTTCGTGGGGAAGGCATTCGCATGAGCAGTGCATTTCGGTGCCTATGTTTTTTGGGCGTGACAGAGAATACAGCGGGGATGAATTTTGAAGGGTATCAAAGGTGCCTGAGACACTAGGGATTTAGTTCATGAATATGTAGGGGGAGATTTAACCCTTGTACTGTGACGGTGACGGGATATTCGGAAGGGGGAGGGAAGAGTGCCTCTCGTCCTGTGCATTTGCTCCTTCCATTGCATCATTCTCTCTCTCTCACTCGGTCTTTCTCGGTATCACTCTCTCAGTCTTTCTCTGTTTTTCTCTGTCTCTTTCTGTCTTTCTCTCTCTCTCACTCGGTCTCTCTCTGTCTCTCTCGGTCTTTCTTGGTTTCGTTCTTTCTCTCTTTCCCGGTCTTTCTGTCTCTCAGTCTTTCTTGGTTTCGATCTTTCTCTCTCAGTCTTTCTCTGTTTTTCTGTCTCTTTCTCTCTCTCTCTCTCACTCGGTCTCTCTCGGTCTTTACCGGTCTCGGGTCTCCCTCTCCCTCTCCCTCTCCCCTTTTCCCTCTCCCTCTCCTCTCCTCCTTCGCCTCTCCCTATCCCTCTCCCTCTCCCCTCCCTCTCCCTCTCCTCCTCCTCCTCCTCCCCCTCCCTCCCTCTCTCTCTCTCTCTCTCTCTCTCTCTCTCTCTCTCTCACTCGGTCTTTCTCGGTATCTCTCTCTCAGTCTTTCTCTGTTTTTCTCTGTCTCTTTCTCTCCTCTCCCTCTCTCTCTCCTTCTCCTTCTCCCTCTCCCTCTCCTCTCTTCTCCTCTCCCTCCCTCTCCCTCTCTCTCTCCTCTCTCTCTCTCTCTCTCTCTCTCTCTCTCTCTCTCTCTCTTTCTCTCTCTCTCTCTCTCTCTCTGATCCTTTCCCTTCCCTTCCCATCTTTCTCTCCTCCTCCTTCGCTCTTTTCCTCCACTCCCCCTTCCCTCCCTCCCTACACCCCTCCCTCCTCTCCCCACCGCCTTCCCGTTTCCCTTAGCAATATATATAGCTTTCAGCAATATTCCATGGCCGCGCGTTACATCAGACGGCCAGCCGGTTTGGCGCGGCGCTGCAACCCGACCCGCCCTTTGAAGCGCTCCCCGTCCCCGCGCAAATTATATTAATCTTCACAGACAGAGTTCACAGAAGCGGATTGTCTGCCGAGGCAACGGCGGTCCCGATGGCAGGCAGGAGGCGCGGCGCTGGCGACATCGCTGCAGGCGAGAGTCGGGCGGGACCTGACCCGCTCTGGACGCTGGGGCGCTTGCTGCGTGGCACGTGGGGCGTGGGGGGAGACGGTGCTTTCAGCCACGACAGGACTGAATGACACTGTGGGTGCAGTTGGTGAAAACAACAATAATATTGGTAATACTACGACGACAACAGACACATCCCCGTCACCCTCATTGTTGATGTCACGGCTGCTTTATCAGAAAAGAAAGCAATAAAAGAACCCAAGAAGAGGGAGTTCGGGCGCTGCCGAGATCGCCCCCGGCCCGAGCCGCGTCAGGCCCAGCCGATCAGATTTGACATCTTGATCCCTGCCCTGATTGTAATCCTTATTACGGATTCTCTCTCTCTCTCTCTCTCTCTCTCTCTCTCTCTCTCTCTCTCTCTCTCTCTCTCTCTCTCTCTCTCTCTCTCTCTCTCTCTCTCTCTCTCTCTCTCTCTCTCTCTCTCTCTCTCTCTCTCTCTCTCTCTCTCTCTCTCTCTTTCTCTCTCTGTCTCTCTCTCTCTCTATCTCTCTCTCTCTGTTGGTCACGCACACACACACACACACACACACACACACACACACACACACACACACAACACACACACACACACACACACACACACACATACACACACACACACACACACACACACACACACACACACACACACACACACAACACACACACACACACACACACACACACACACACATACACATACACATACACACGTTGTGTGTTTCTTTATCATTTTGTTTCAGTATATATTTTTTTATTAGTAATACTGTTGCACAGAAATTCCCACCTGAAAACCATTTACTTAAGTATATGGTTTACTACACATTGATAACAGAATAATTCCTAATATTTACATTATTCTTATGATAATTAATGCCTGTGTTTTCAGTATGATAGGTGTGAAGTAGATCACCCCCCCTCATCCCCGCAGCTCGCCATATCATGTAACTTGAATAGGTGATAATGTAACCCTCAAGGAGATCCTCTGATAACATGGTACGGCGTGTGAACATGACTGGTAGCATTCCCTTGATAACGGGGCAGACTGGAGACAGGCAGACAGAGAGAGAGAGAGAGAGAGAGGTAGATAGAGAGAGAGAGAGAGAGAGAGAGAGGAGAGAGAGAGGGGAAAAGAGAGAGGGAAGAGAGAGAAGAGAGAGGGGGGGGGGGAGAGAGAGAGGGGGGGGGGGGGGAGGGGAGAGAGAGGGGGAGAG
>NC_051387.1:24675064-24685064 GCF_015228065.2 Penaeus monodon
CAGTTTAACAAATCGGTTAAGTGAGACGTGGGAAACAGCTGGCATAAAGGCTAACCGCGCGGTCGTTAGGGGGCATACCCCCCCCGTCCCCCTCCTCCTCCTCCTCCTTTGTCTTCCTCATTTCCTTTTGCCGTTGATGTTTTTTGCATTTCTTATTTTTTGTAGCTGCCCTGGAGTTCTCTTGTGAGTGTGAGTGTGAGTGTGAGTGTGAGTGTGAGTGTGTGAGTGTGAGTGTGAGTGTGAGTGTGAGTGTGAGTGTGAGTGTGTGAGTGTGAGTGTGAGTGTGTGAGTGTGAGTGTGAGTGTGGTGTGAGTGTGTGTGTGTGTGGTGTGTGTGTGTGTGTGTGTGTGTGTGTGTACAAGCGCGTTTATCTTTGTATATGCGTGTACGTTCTCATGTGTAGCTGTGCGCATGTGTGTTGTGTAGTAATTGTACAAATTATGCCGTGTGCATGTGCTGCTTCATTTATCTCCATTACGGTTTTAAATATAAGCCTGAAGAATAATTGCTTAAAGCTCAATTGCAGTAATAACGAGAGTAAAAAAAGGAAAAGATGTTACACACAATTGGATTATGGACGAAAGAAAACCGTTGCCTTACTGACGCGTATCAGAAGGTCGAAATTCAAACGTCAAACTGTCGACTTGTGTTTTATTTCCTTTGCCGAAGTGTGAACGTGATGCATGGGGGATAATGAGGAAATGAGTCTGTAGATGAATAGAGGACTTTGGTGAAATATCTGAATGGGAATAGTGAAAAGGAAAATAGTAATAAAAAATGAAGACTACTGCTTCTTGGAACGCACACGCACACGTACACACACACACACACGCACACACACACACACGCGCGCGCACACGTACACACACGTACACACACATACACACACGTACACACACACACACACACACACACACACCAACGCACGCATGCACGCACGCACGCACAGTGGACGTAGCTGAATAATGCCCCCCTTCGGCCGGGGTGGGGGAGGGGTGACGGGAGAGCGAGGATGTATTATTTTTGATGATAATGCCTGATGAGGTTGAGAAAAAACAGAGCTTGCGGCTTGGAGCGTCCGTCGCCGTGCTAATACAACACCCGGATCATGTCTCTTGCCCTTGCGCGTTCTGCGTCACCCTGCTTTGCTCTGCCTTAGAATACTTCAGGCTGCTCTTAGCTTGCTCTTAGCCTGCTCTTAGTCTGTTTTTCAGCGATCCTGCTCACACCCAGGATGACTTCACGCCTCTCGGGACTCTAAGAGACGCCTCCGAGTCCGGAGGGAAGCCGAGGGATGTGCAGGCCCCGAGCTCCTCCTCCGCGTCAGGCAAACAGCTGCATCACGTCCTATTATGTCTGAGAATGAGCGCGGCATGCGGCGCCGAAACCTCGCTCGCGGATCTGGCTGACCTGGCCCCGGGGCATGACCTGGCAGGAAAGGATGCTCTGCTCTCCTTTCCTGTCTTCCTTCGCTCTCTCTCCCTCTCCTTCCCCTTCTCCTTCTCCTTCTCCTTCTTCTCCCGGTCCCACCACCTCCTTTTCTCCCCCCCCCCACCTGCGCCCCCCCCTTTGCAGGCCGGGAAGTCGATCTCAAGGAAACTCGAGACGACACCTGACATCTCTGAGACTTCTCGTTATTGCGAGAGCGACAGCCTCGAGTCTTACGCCGCGTGACTGAAGGGGGGCGGCGACCCTCCCTGGGCTCTCTGGCCGACGCCGGTGGGGCGAGGGGGCGAGGGGAACGGAGAAGAATAGGAGTACAAGGAGAAGAAAGAATGAGAGGGGGTAAAGGAGAAGGAAGGATTCGAGGAAAAAGGAAATGGGGAAAGGGAAGATTAAAGGAGAAAGCAGAGAGGATAAAATAAGAAGATTTGGAGCAAAGATAAGCGAAGAGAAATTAACAGATGCAGAGACGAATGATAATGATGGCAAATGGGGTAATGGCAATAAAGATAATTGTGATAATGACACAGGTAATGAAAATGACAAGATCAACAATAGTCCATAATAAGTAATGCCAAAAAGCCGACAAATGCCAAAGGAATGTCAAAGCAAATGGAAGGAGGCGAGGCCCGGCCCTCCAGAGGAGAGCACAGAACACGCGCTTAATTGGAACAGCCGTAATGTAAACATCGTTAAGGTACTTAATATCTTTGGGCGGCATTCGCGCACCACCAGACGCCCCTCCTGGCGGCGGTCACTCGCGGCCGCCCATGAGGCCTCCGACGCCCTCTGCCATGCTTGCGGGGCCCTGGCTGGTGCTTGGTTGCTTTTGTACCTTCTTCCTTCTTCGTTGTGTAGTCATGTATTCACTGAACATCTCTCAATAATCCGTCTGGATTTATAATTGTAGAGGACGCCCTGACACGCAGCTCTGCATCTTGTGTCTCTATTTTTCTCCTTTTTAGGGAGTTGGGGGGGAGGTATCCTTATCGACCGCGTGTCTGTGTTTCGTCGGCCGTCGCCGGTTCGTTGGCTTTGCGTCGTAGCACTGGCCAATTCACTCTTACGCCCGAGCTCATTCCTTTTTATTTCGTCTGCTCTCGCTGTGGCAGCACGTGGCTCTCTCGCTCGGGAGATCGCCCCCTCTGGTGCAGGCGAAACTAATGCCTGTGTTGCAACCCCGAAGGGTCTTTTAGAGGCAAATGTTGCGGCAGGGCGATGCTATGTGCGGCTAAGTGAGTGCCGACGGCGAAAGCCTTGGCGTGGAACTCAGGAATTCACGATTTGCCAGATATCGCATGCGAATATAATCTCATTAGCAATATTTCATAGCAAAGAAAACAACATAGCAAGGCTCATGATAAACACATGGGAGTGTCTAATCGCATAATTGGTCTTGGGAGAACGCACCCAGACATAATAGAAGACGTAATTAAGGTCGCAACACACCAGGACGCGGCGTCAAAATGAAGACGTTGGGAAAAGCTGTTTATTTTTCTTTATTTACGTCCGTGCGCTGCGATGCAGGCCACACGCAGAGGTGCTTGGCTCGGTCCTCTGTTTGTCAGATGAAAGTGAGTCGACTTCCCATCCAAACAGAAGTATTTGCAGCGGTACGTAACAGCTAGCCAACCGTTTTGCTGCTTCGAAATGTCCATTGCGGGAGCACAGCAGCACTCTTTTTGGCCGGAGAACCAAAGGGGTTATCACAACATACTATCTTGACATACTGGCGCATGCGCAGAAATATTACGCGAGGCCAAACAACAGGTCTTTCAGTCGCTAGAATGTTTATATTTTGGCCGCGCGTCCACGGAACTGTTGATTGGTGTGTTTGGGCAGGTATATCCAAGGAAGTTCGTAACGTGTGCAATTTATTATTATAATTTGATTACCTTTTTAATCGCCTTCATTACTAATGCACCGAAGGCCACTGTAGAGGGACAATGCTATACATTTTCAGACAAATTTTATTCGGGGAAAATTACTGACCTGGCGATCTTCTATGTTGAGTGTCTCGGCCTAGGCGAGGATCATAGGATGTGCAGTAAATGTGCAACAAGTGAGTCTGCCTCTATCGCCCGAAAAAAAAAAATAAAAATAACCATAAAGCTTTCAATGGGAGCATTTAGTATATGCAGAACGCGATGAAGTTAATGTAAAACAGACTAACGGAACAAAAGTGAACACGTTCGGGCAGATTTGAGCAAGGAGAGAAGAAAAGGAAGAAAGTCCACTTCCTGGTTTGGTAGAGTCTGATTCTGGTCCGAATCTTCAAAGCTGTCGGAAGCCATCGGGACGACGCGTAGGTCTGGGGACGATGGCTGAGGGTCCGTCGGGCCGCCTGGGGGGGGGTCGTAACTATTGTTTTCTTTGCTTCCACTTCTTGTTTCACTCATGGATCTTGTTAAAAATGATTCATGTGATAGAAACATTAATTCGTGCATCGTCTGTTTTACTGTCGAAGGTTAATAGTGAAATGTGTGTGTACTAGAGAGCATATGACCTCATAGTCATAGTCACCAAAGTCATTAGCATAAAGTCTTCAGGATAAGTTCGGAGAAACACGGAGAAAACTGAGCGGCCAGTGCACCGATTATCAAATTAAAAAGGCCCGAAAAAACGCAAGCAAGAACCAAGTAAGACTTTCGAAACTTCAGAGCTGTTTTTTTTTGTCTCTGAAAGACGTCAAAGTTCCCGCGAAGAAAACTGATGAAACGTCAGAGGGAAATTCTGCGAAGACCTTTCCGAAAAAGATTGCTCAAAAAAAAGAAAAAGAGGAAAAACGCCGAAAACAAGAAATAAGCGAGAGCCATTTTGGAGTCCCAGGTGTTGTTGAAGACACGGCTCGAACGGTGGCAGTTACTATAACGAGGTGAGTTCCGCTCCGGCGAAGCACACACACACACACACACACACACACACACACACACACACACACACACACACACACACACACACACACACACACACACACACACACACACGTTCTGAGGGGAACTGAATCGCGACAGCAAGTAGGTGGAATTCGGAATCCCTTCCTCATCCCTTCAAGATCAAATCTAAGACTTTCTTCAAAGGCATTTCCCAAAGGAGTGTGTAATACGAGCCTCAGCGTGTCTTGAAGGGGCAGTAGGCAGGGGGCAGCGGCCGGGGATCCGGGGGCAGGGGGCAGGAGGCAGGGGGCAGGGAGGACCCAAATTGCAACAGGTCTTGCTCATGAATAACAAGCATGTCTCTCCAGATTCCGCGGAGGTGGCTGGGCGGAAGAGCTCGTGTGAACTCAGATGAACAAAATATTTGTATTTATTGACGTGGTATGAGCATGGACTAACTCTTTGCCGAACTCAGTTAACAGGAGAGGAAAGTCGCTGTCGTAAGTAACCACGACGCTGCGGTAAAACTTCACTGAAATTGAGGCTCTGCGGTAAATCAGCGATGGGAGAGTTGTTCGTCAGGACTCGCAGCGCGTTCTGAAGCAGCAAGCGAGCAATATTTTTATGCAACGGTGAATACATTCGGGGAACATAAATGTTTACACTTTTGCGCCAATCAGCACGATCAGAAAAGCGGGGTCCTCTTCAGCCACAGATGCCACCTTTTCTCACCTGTCCAATAATAACCTGTTGTTGTTGCGACATCCCCGACCGGAGACAAAGCCGGCTTGCGCGCGGATGCGACTCACAATGCGCGACCAACAGAAAGAACGGCGACCCGGCCCTCCGCGGGGGATGCGAGACTTCAGGTAATGAATAGTGCTAACGAGACCTTTTGTCAGTGCCAGGTGGGACGGAGAGGCCCTCCAGCTCCTCTGCCTGGAAGAACAAGTGAATGGTTTCTTCTGCGCTCTTCCCCCCCCCCCCCGTCCTCACCCCCTTTGTTCCCAACGTCAAAGGGTTGGCGAGGGACGGAGAAGGGAAGAGGGGGAGCAGGAGAAGTGAGAATAGCCCCGGAGGCCAGGGCGGAGGAGGAGGAGGAGGAGGGCGGCCTGAATGCAGTGTCCTTTTTTCGACCCACTCGGAAGTGCTGAAGGAGGGAGCGCCGAGGCGGCCGAATTCGCCCTCCGGAGCCGCAGACGTCCTCGGATGCCTTTGGTGGGCTGAACGAGGCTGCGGCCGGCGAGGACGAGGGGGGGGGGTGTCAGGTGGCTGCGGAAGAAGGTGAAATGCGCGTCTGATTTTTAGGTAGACCTTTAGAGAGAGATGGTCTGCTTACGGAAAGGTCAAGACAGAACAAGAAAAGAAATAAAAACAAAAAAGCCACAGTATAGGACACAGTGTAAGAGCACCATTTTATTTACAGTAATAACGATGTGTAATATACGGAGAGCACTCACAGTAGATCATCAACATCAGCCTCAACATCAACATGAGCAACATCATCATCATCAACATCATCATTAACATCATCATCATGAGCAACAACATCAACAACAACAACAACTACTTCTACTACTACTATAGAAACACGACGACAGCATCACTACCACCTACACACTCACTCGCTCACTCACTCACTCACTTATTAACACTCACCACTCACTCACTCAAAACACTCACTATCACTCACTCACTCACTCACTCACTCACTCACTCACTCACTCACTCACTTACTTAACACTCACAAACTCACTCACTCAAACACTCACTCATCACTCACGCACTCACACACTCACTCACTCAATCACTTATTAACACTCACCTACTCACTCACTCAAACACTCACTCACTCACTCACTCACTCACTCACTCACTCACTCACTCACTCACTTATTAACACTCACCTACTCACTCACTCAAACACTCACTCACTGACTCACTCACTGAATCACTGACTCACTCACTCACTTCACTTCACTCATTAATTAACACTCACACTCACTCACTCAAACACTCACTCACTCACTCACTCACTCACTCACTCCGCACTCACACTTATTAACACTCACTACGCACTAAATCAAAAACACTCACTCACTCACTCACTCACTCACTCACCACTCACTTATTAACATCACCTACTCAATCAATCAAACAACCACGCACTCACTCACTCACTCACCAAATCACTCACTCAACACACCACTCACTCACTCACTCACTCAAACACTCACTCACTCACTCACTCACTCACTCACTCACTCATCACTTATTAACACTCACCTACTCATCTCACTCAAAAACCAATCACCCAATCATCACTCAAAACATCAACTCACTCACTCACGAACTCAAACACCTCACTCACTCACTCACTCACTAAACTCACTCAAACACTCACTCACTCACTCACTCACTTCCTCACTCACTCAAACACTCACTCACTCACTCACTCACTCACTCACTCACGGCACTCAAACACTCACTCAACTCAAACACTCACTCACTCAAAAACACTACTCACTCACTCATCTCACTCACTCACTCACTCACTCAAACAACTCACTCACGCATCAACCACTACACGCACGACTAGTCAATCACTCACTCAAACCGTCACTCACGCACCTCACTCACACTCACGAACAACACGCACTCACTCAGCACTCAAGCCACGCAAAAACACTCACTCACTCAACGCACGTCACTCACTCCAAACACTCACTCACTCACTCAAACACTCACTCTACTCACTCACGTCAAACACGCACGCATTCACTCACGCACTCACCCACTCACTCACGCCCGCACGCACGCAAAACACTCACTCACTACACGCACTCAGCAAACACTCACGCAATCACTCAACGCAAGCAAAAACACAACTAACTCACTGCAGCACTCACTCACTGCACGCCAAACACTCACGCACTCACTCACGCACTCACTCACTCACTCAAACACTCACTGCAACACACTCACTCAATGCACTCCGTCACGCAAACACTCACTCAAAAACACGCACTCACTCACTCACTACTCAAAACACTCACTCACTCACGCAAACACTGACCGCACCACTCACGCACTCACGTCACCACGCACTCAAACACGCACTCGCTCAATCACTCACGTCAAACACACGCACTCATCACTCACACACTCAAGAATCCCACTAACTCACTCACTCACTCAAACACTCACTCACTCACTCACTGTCAAACACTAACTCACTCACTCCCTCACTCAAACACTCACCATCCTACCACTGACTCACTCACTCACTCAAAACACGCAACTCACTCACCTCAAAACACTCACGCATCATCACTCACTCACGCACCACTCACTCAAACACGCATCGCACTCACTCACGGCACGCAAACACCACGCAATCCACGCACGACAAGCAACCCGCACTCACTGCACGTACGCACTTCACTCACTGCACGTCACTATCACTCAAGCACTCGCTCACTCACTCACTCACGCAAACAACGCACTCACTAACCACTGCATCACTCAAACACTCACAGCACTCACACTCCACTCACTCAATCAAACACTCACTCACTAACTCCGACGCACCACTCACGCAAACACTCACTCAAACACTCACTCACTCACCACTCATCGAATACACCACCCACTCACGCACCACGCAGCACCACGCACGCACGCAAGCAAAACACGCGCGCACGCACTCACTCACGCACGCACTCACAGCACAGCACGCAAAAACACCACTCACTCACGCACGCAAACATCCACGCACGCAAACACGCACTGCAGTGCACGCACACCACGCACGCAAGCACGCACTCATTAGTAACACTCAACGACTGCACGCACGCAAACACGCACGACGCCGTCACGCACGCACGCACTCTACGACGCACGCACGCACACGCACTTCACGGCACGCACGCCGCAAAAACTGCACTCTACGCAAAACACGCAATCACGTCCACCCTCACCACGAACGTCACTGCAACACTCAACCACGCACGCAAACATCACTCACTCACTCAAGACACGCACCCACCACTCATCAAACACTCGGTACTCACGCACTCACTCACTCACTCAAAAAAAAACAAAAAAAAACAATAAAAACCAAAACCCCCCCCAAAAACCTCACTTCCCAACTTTTCAACTCAACTAAATGCACTCACTACTCATAAAACTACTCACTCACGTCAAAACAATCAATCACTAACTCACTCACTTAACACCACCACTCACTCGCGCACTCAATACACTCACCCACTCACTCACTCACTCACTCACCACTCACTCACTACCACTCAGTAACTCATCACATACTACAACACCCCAAACACACACCACACACCACACACACAATCACTCATCATCACACGTAGACCCTCACTCATTCACACGGTACACACATACGCACACACACACAAAACAACACACATCACACTACACACACACACACACCACACACACACACACAACACACACACACACACACACACAAACTCACACACACACCACACACACACACATAACACTATAGAAGGATATATAGATATAGATAGATATATATATTTTTTTTTTTTGTTTTGTTTTGTTTTCGCTGTTTTTTTTTTCAAAAACGGTAGGTCATTGTTGAGCCGCCCTGGCAAAGCATGATAATTAATTATAGTTTCAATATTGTGATGATCTGGATGAGTACGTGGTGGGAGAGAGAGAGTAGAGAGAGAGATTGTGTGTGTGTGTGTGTGTGCGTGTGTGAGTGTGGTGTGCGGGCCGGGGCGGGCGGTGCGTGTGGATGTGCGTGTATGCGTGTTTCCATGTGTGAGCATAGTTGCGTATGTGGGTGCAAACTGAACATGACTCATTAGATTAATTAGTTTTTGGACAGTAGAAACCTCTGCGTTACGCAAAGATGTCCTGCGGAAGGGATATTCTTCCTCTGCGCGGAGTGCTCCTCCGTCGTCCTTCCGTCGCCATCTCTCCCCTCCCTTGACTTAGCGCTGTCATCACCGAGGACTGACTCGCTCGACCGACGGTGGCAGGCGAGAAGGCGAGGTCCGCGACGGCTGCAGCCTCAGGAGAGAGGAAGGCTTGATTTACATCACTCATAGCGGCTCCTTCCGTCTCGCAGACCGTTTGCGCCAATATACCCTCCTTCCATCGCCCTTTAGCATGTCCGCAACCATCTCCGCCAGAATAGTTTCCTTCGCATGATACCCCTAGCTCGCCCTCCCCTCCCCCTCACGTCCTTCGAGCCCGCTGACAATTTCTCAGTCTCCGCTCCGGGCCCTCACTCGACATCCGCCACTGAGCTTTGCAGACGATGATAACTGGGATATAGGCCGCTATACAAGAGCCTGGCCAAACCTGTGTTCGTGGGGCGGTCGCCAGCTTGTCCCTTCGGTTGCCTTACACCAGCTGTCTCCCTCGCTCTCTCTGAGTACCAGCTGTTACACTGCTTCCTGTACCAGCCTGTCTTACCTGTTTTCTCCGTCCCGTCTATGCCCTTTCTTGGCGACAACTGTATTCCATGCCCTTTATACCAGCGGGGGAATGGCGTCCTTCTGTGCCATCTGCTCCTACTGCCATCTGCGCTCATGCCACTGCCTCTCCCTCGGCAATTGTCTCCCACTCCTCTTCAGTCATCCGATTAGTACATTAGCTATTATGCCAAT
>NC_051387.1:24690064-24695064 GCF_015228065.2 Penaeus monodon
TTCTCATTCTCATTCTCCCTCTCCCTCTCTTATTCCCACTCCCCCCCCTCCCCTTTCCCCTCTCTCTCTGCCTCCCCGCCTCCCTCCCTTTTCCTCCACCACCTCCTCCTCTACCTCTCCTTCTCATTCCCCTACTTCGCCTTCTCCTTCTCTTTCCCTCACTCCCTCTACCTCTTCCTCCCCCGCTCCCTCTCCTCTCCCTCTCCTTTCTTCTCTCTCCTTTCTCCGTTTTCCTCTTCTGCCTCTCTCTCCCCCTCCCCCTTCCCCCTCCTCCTCCTCTCTTTCTCCCTCTCCCCCCACATCTTCCTCCCCATCTCCCTCCCTATTTCGCTCTCCCTCTACCTCCCCCCTCCCTCCCTCCCTCCCTCCTTCCTTCCTTTCTCTGATATACATTTATGTTTCTCTTGCTTGCCTCGTTTCGGTCTGTGCGTTACGTGTCCGAGAGAGATTACTGGTTCATGGACAAACATGAAAAGAAATGGAGAGAGGAGAGAGGGAGAAGAATGGAGGAAAAGGGGAGACAAATAGGAAACAAGTGTACAGATGATGGTGTTAGTGATGATAAAAATAGTAATGATAATAACACCTGTAAATTGATAGTGGTGAGGTGATTACCATTAACTATATCATCATTAGTTTTGTTTTGGTGTAATGATTAATTTAACATGGATTATGATCTTGAAAATGAGCAGTTTGTGAACAAAGGAGGGAGGGTTAAAGATCAGACTGACACAAAGTGGCCTCCCCGATTTTTCTCCTAAACGAAGCCTGTCGGAAGGCGGAGGCAACGGCGAGTCCCCTTCCGCCGACCAGGAAGTCCCCCCCCCCCCGCCAGCGGGCTTGGCCGGCCTCCGCAGTGTGTGTTTTGGCGGTGACAAGCTGCTTCTTGATCTCTGTCTCCTCGATTTTTCTTGATCTTCGCGCACTTGTTTCTTGAAATTAGTTATTAGGAGAAAGGAAAGAGAAGAAAAGGCCGTCCCGAAAGTCCCAGCTCTGGGATCTGTAGCATAAAAAGGGCAATTATGAAACTTGTGGACACTTCCCTTTCTTTTCGTCCGAGAAGTGCGAGGAGAGCTCAGCTTTCTTGCGAAAACTGCGGCGCCACTAAGAAGCTAGGTTACACAGCGCCCGCTTTGAAGATATAAATACTGATATAGAAAAAAAGAACTTGAAGGGATGTGTGGCACATCATACCGCGGAGGAATCGTTGGTATCTGCGTCTTTCTCTCCCCCCGCGAGTGTGCTCGCAGGCCGTCTGTTTGGAGGAAGCTTCCAACACGCGCAAGTCGTAAGCTGCCTTCGGGCGACGGCTTTATTCGCCTGCATTCCTGTCGGGGTTCGTGTGACCGTTCGTCACGGGAAAGAACCGCGTCCCCTCTGTATACCTTTTCGCATTTGTCACCAGTTCCTCTTCAGTGCCAGGTAAGTTCTCCACCTTGCCAGAGAGTTTTTTATGAATTATTCTCCCCCTTGACAAACTATCAGAGTTATCTCTAAGGTAACTTTAATCAAAATTAATGTTTTGATAATGGTGGATTTATGTGAGCACCACATTTACCTTTATTTTTGTACGACGCAAATCAACTGAAGAATATTTCAATTTCTCTTCGTCGAAAAACAGCTTCAAATTTTAGGGGGCATTTATTTGTTCTGTTATGACTTCGTAGTTGAGATTAGAGAACTTAAACGTCAACGTAACTCGCGCGGCTCGCAAATGCTTCTCAACTGCAGATGTTAATGCTGTCTCTTTACCTGTCAGACTCATCACCTCTGATGACGATGTAAGGCCACCTTTACCTACCTGAATTTAAGCGCGATAACGCCATTCATTGGCAGACCTTCCACCTGTAACGAAACTGATTGGCCAAAAATAGACGGCCGATGGAGTGCTAATCTTCCGTCCCGAACCTGACGGCCTGCGATTGGCTGGGTACTTTGGCCTCGTGTTAACTCTCATTGGCAGAGAAGAAAATAAACATCGCATGATTGATCAGCCCTTTTGGAGCTGCGGACCCTCAGCCAATCGCTGAGCCTCCCTCGGCGTGCCATGTGTCGGCCGGTTATCCGCGAACACGGCCGTAAGCCCTCTGCGGTTATCGCTTCTGCTCCCTGGCGCCCGCCCGCCGCCCTCTCGGGACGCCACCCGCGCCCCTGGCAGCCGGCACCTGCGGCGGGGCCTGCGTGTGTGTAGACACAGAAAACATTAAACAACAAAACAATGAACAAATTCATGACAATATATACATCTTTTCTCGTACAGTCTACCCTATCCACCTCCTGTCCCTCGCCATTCCTACCCATCACATCTCCCTCCGCTTCCCCCTCTTCCTTTCTCCTGCTCACAGGTCCTCACATCTCCCCTCTGTTCTCCCCCCGCCATCTAGCGCCCCCCCATCTCTATCAGCGCTCAAGAAGCCAGGAGTGGGACAGAGGGCGTGGCGATAGCGGGTATCTTGGCATGATCCATCTTGGTGGTGAATGGCCCGTCAGGTCCCCCGCCCCCTCCCCACCTCCCCTACCCTCGAATTCCTCCTCGACGTCCTTTGAGCTGTAATTGCGGCCCAAGACAGATATGTCCATTAGTTTTCTTTATATATTTCCCTTTATAGTTGGATTAAGGCCGCGGTGGCCGAATGGTTAGAGCGTCGGACTCAAGACTGTCACGACGGCAATCTGAATTCGAGGGTTCGAGTCACCGACCGTCTCGTTGTTCCCTTGGGCAAGGAACTTCACCTTGATTGTCTACCTAGCCACTGGGTGGCCAAGTCAGTCTAAGTCAGTGCTGGTCCCAAGCCCGGATAAAATAGAGTTGATTACCTAAAAGGTAACACCGGCACTCTCCGTGGAAAGGACTGGGACCTACCACGCACTCACTCCAAGAGCATCACAGCATGAAAGCAACAATTAAGTATCATGCTGTGACCACGGCGGCTCAGACATGAACCTACCGTTAAAAGCAGAATAGTTGGATTACTTACTAGCGATGTGAGTATAAAGCATACTTTATGCTTATTTGACGTAAGCAGAGGCGAACTTGATTAAGAAGATTTCTTTTAATTATATCGAGAGGCTTATTAAGCGAAGTAGGAATGAGATAGAAAACGAGGGTTAGAGCTGCACCAGAAGGAAGGAGGAAGTTGAAGGAGGTGTCGGAAGAAGAAAAGATGGAAAAATAGAGGAAAAGGAGAGAGAGAGAGAGAGAGAGAGAGAGATAGAGAGAGAAAGAGAGAGAGAGAGAGAGAGAGAGAGAGAGAGAGAAGAGAGAGAGAGAGAGAGAGAGAGAGAGAGAGGGAGAGGGAGAGGGAGGCAGGGCGTAGCTAAGGAACAGAATCCCATGCTCTGCTTCGCTTCCCCCTTCTCCTTCCCTTTCTCTTCCTCTTCCTCTTTCTTGCTTTGCCTTGCTCTGTTTACGAGTGTACTTCCCCTTTAAAAGAAGGCGGATAGCGCCTCACCTGCTAAGTGTCGCGATTCCAGTGGCCGCAATGAGGGACTGTTTACCGCCAAGCCAGTCTCATCGATGGAAATGGCAACAGCCTCACGGGAACCCTCGACCTGACTCCCGGAAAGGTGTGAATTCTGTGTTAGGTCAAGGTCAAGTGGCCCTTACCAGCCATCCTATTTTGTCCTTAGTGCTTGGCAATCTCTTGTCTCCCCCTCCCCATCCCCCCCGCGAAGGTTCTTATAACCAGGTTCCACTTGTTGCATTCCGGAGCGGTCTCGTCATGCGTATAAGAGGACCGTTTTAGTGGCGGTTGCATAAGTTGTTCAGTTTTCTATACACTGAATTTATTTATTCCTCCGTATGTCTAGTAATTTATTTACATATATTATTCTAGTTTGGGTTTATATGTTGCTTTTACATATTCTTTCGGATTTCTTCCTTGGTTGGGATACCTTTTAACTTATTTCTAGAATAAACTAAAAAGCTCGAATATCACATTTTCGCGCAAACAGACGCGCGTCAGCGTTACTGTGTAAACTTTGGGAGTATTTCATCAACGAGAGAGTGAGCATGAAAGGTCACAAGCACAATGGTAAGGACGATAACAAGGGTCAGCCCCCCGCTCGCCTCCAAAGGCCGCCTCACATCGAAAGGTTACTCTCGCTCATGAGGGCTGGTCTTTGTTTCCCCTCTCCCCCTCTTTTCCGCCCTCTTTACCTCTCTCTCTGCGCCTCCTCCCCTCCCTTCCCTCTGGCGTCCCTCCCCCCTCCCCCTCCTCTCCTCGCAATCGTGATCGCGTTATGTTAAGATTCTGTCTTCCCTAATGCATCCTGATCCGTTGAGTAAGAGGAGGAGGAAGAAGAAGAAGAAGAAGAAGAAGAAGAAGAAGAAGAAGAAGAAGAAGAAGAAGAAGAAGAAGAAGAAGAAGAAGAAGAAAAAGAAGGAGAGGAGGAGAAGGAGGAGGATGAAGAAGAAGAAAAAGAAGGAGAGGAGGAGGAGGAGGAGGAGGAGGAGGAGGAGGAGGAGGAGGAGGAGGAGGAAGAGGAAGAGGATGAGGAGGAGGAGGAGAAGGAGAAGGAGAAGGAAGGAAAGAGGAGGAGGAGAGGGGGGAGGAGGAGAAAGAGGAAAGAGAAGGAGAAGGAGAAGGAGAGGGGAAGGAGAAGGAGAAGGAGAAGGAGAAGGAGGAGGAGAAAGAGGAAAGGAGGAGGAGAAGGAGAAGGAGAAGGAGAAGGAGGGGGAGGAGGAGGGGGAGGAGGAGGGGGGGGAGGAGGAGGGGGAGGAGGAGGAGGAGGGGGAGGAGGAGGAAGGAGAGGGAGGAGGAGAGAGGAGGAGGCAGGAGGAAGGAAGGATGAGGAGGAGGAGGAGGAGGAGGAGGAGGAGGGGAGGAGGAGGAGGAGGAGGAGGAGGAGAAGAAGAAGAAGAAGAAGAAGGACAGATAGAAGGACGGAGGAAGGAGGGAACTGAGAGGGCAGGGAAGTAGAGAGAAAACGGAAGGGGTAGTAGTAGCAGTTGGACAGACAAGTGAATAATGGAGCAAAGCCCCATAGAGTTAATGCTC
>NC_051387.1:24699583-24707083 GCF_015228065.2 Penaeus monodon
GCAAAGTCGAGCTCTCGTTCATTCCGACTGCGCGAGACACATCGCTCCCGACCCCTCTCGACCGGGCGAGTCAAGAGAGCGAGTAATTAAGCCCATAGATTAAGTCGCGCTTCTCCTGATATTCCGATGGAGACATTCAGTCTCGGCCACTGAAGACGCCGACGCTTGTAGACGCCCTCATTAGCATACTCGTTATCATTAAGACGATCCATTTTGATGCGCATCTGCGGGCGGGTCTGCGGGCTCCTCGTGCGCTCGTCGTGTCATGCGCCTTGCTGACGTCACGGCGAGTCGCTGGGAAGTATTTGCATAAGCGAAAACAACGCGTAGTGAAGTAACGAGTTGCGAAAAAACGCCAATGAATGGCGTTTAAAAAGTTAGCACGACTGAAACATATATGCTCTCCCTTTCCCCGTTGGCCGAAAAAGTGGCTGGCGAACGTGCGTATCGAGGCTTATCGTACGTGTTCTGGTTGCAGGTTATTGATGAGGGGAAGGGGGGCAGAGAGAGAGAGAGAGAGAGAGGAGAGAGAGAAAGGGAGAGAGAGAGAGAGAGAGAGAGAGAGAGAGAGAGAGAGAGAGAGAGAGAGAGAGAGAGAGAGAGAGAGAGAGAGAGAGAGATGGGGATAAAAATGCTCAGGGAAAAGGATGCGAAAATATAGACATATATTTGTGAGCAGGTATGTATGTGTATATATATATATATATATATAGATATATATATATAGATATATATATATATATTATATATATATACATTATATATATGTATAATATATATATATATATATATATATATATATATATAATCACACAAAATATAATATGTATATAGTATAATATATATATATTATATATATAATATATATATTATAATATAATATAATACACATATACATGTACATACACAACACAGAAATGAAACTGAGCGTAGCGTTTTGAACTCGTCGGGAGTTCCTCGGCAAACGAACAAATAACCGAAATGGTTGAGCGTATTTTCAGCATGTGCATGTACGCGCGCGACTTTTCCATCTTCTCCCCCTCTTCTCATAGTTTTGCCTAACATCGTTAATGATGTTAATGGTAATGATACAGGCGGTGCATGTTGTCTATCATTACAACAACAGGACTACAATTTAATGATAAGGAAGATGATGATGATGATGGTGAAGGCCATCGCGGTGATGAGTATCATGAGAATACCAGTCGCAGGGTATAACCGCCGTCGCCTCCAGCACCGCTCGTCCCGGAAGAAGCAGCAGGAATTGCTGCAGAATACACGAGCTCACCTCACGACTCCCCGCTCCCCCTTGCCCCTTGACAACCTGACCTCCCGACCCCTCCCTGCTTGGTCTCTCATGAGCATGCGACGGTCCTACGAAATGCCCACGGGTAGTGAGTCCCCGCGATTGGCACTCGTAAGTGGCACCAGCAGCAGCGTGTCAGGTGAGACGAGAGCCTTCAGCGCGGTGCCTTACGCTCAGCCGCGTGGGCGGAGGGGGACGAGGAAGCGTAGTCAGGAATTTAGATGTAGATAACTGCATTACTACATTTCCATGTCGACATGTACGTTCACACGCACAGGAGAGAGAGAGAGGAGAGCGAGAGAGAGGAGAGCCAGGGAGAGAGGAGAGCGAGAGAGAGGAGAGCGAGAGAGAGGAAAGAGGAGAGCGAGAGAGAGGAGAGAGGAGAGCGAGAGAGAGGAGAGAGTAGGATGACAGAGGGAGGAGAGAGGAGAGCGAGAGAGAGAGAGGAGAGGAGAGAGGGAGAGAGAGGGGGGGGGAGAAAAGAGGGGGAGAGGGGGAAAAGGGGGGAGAAGAGAAAAAGGGGGAAGAAGGAGGGAGGGGGGAGAAAAGGGGAGGAGAAAAAAGGGGGGGAAAAAAAAAAAGGGGGGAGAGGAAAAGAGAGAGAGAAGAGAGAAGAAGAGAGAGGAAAGGGGGGGGGAAGAGAGAGGGGGAAAAAGGGGGGGAGGGAAGAAAGAGGGGGAAGAGAAGGGGGAGAGAGAAAAGGGGGAAAGAAAAAAGGGGGGGGGGGGGGGGGGAGGAGAGAGAGAAAAAAAAAAGGGGGGGGAAAAGAGAGAGAGGAAAGGGGGAAGAGGAGGGGGAAAAAGGGGGGGAAAAAGGAAAAAGAGAGAGAGGGGGAGAGAGAGAGAAGAGAGAGAGGGGGAAAGAGGAGAGAGGGGGAAAAGGAAAGGGGAGGGGAGAGAGAGAGAGAGGGGGGGGAGAGAGAGAGGGGAGGAGAGAGGAGAGAGGGAAAAAAGGAGAGAGGGGGGAAAAGGAGAGAGAGAGGGGGGGAAAAAAAAAAGGGGGGGGAGGAGGAAGAGAGGGGGGAAAAAAGAAGGAAGGGGGGGGGGGGGGGAAGAAAGGAGGGGGGGAGAAAAAAAGGGGGGGGGGGGAAAGAAGAAAAGGAGAGAGGGAGAGAAAGAGAGGGGGGGGGGAAAAAAAAGGAGAGGAAGAGAGAAAAGAGGAGAGAAAAAAAAGGGGGGGGGAGAGAGAGAGGGGGGGGGGGGGGGGAAAAAGGGGGGGGAAAGGAGAGAGAGGAGGGAAAGAGGGAGAGAGGGGGGAAGAGAGAGAAGAAAAGAGAGAGAGAGAGAGAGAAGAGAGAGGGGGGAGAGGGGAGAGAGGAGGGGGGAGAGAGAGAGGGAGAGAGAGAGGGGGGGGGGAGAGAGAGAGGGGAGAGAAGAAGAGAGGGGAGAAAAGAGAGGGGGGAGGAGAGAGAAGAGAGAGGGGGAGAAAAAAAGAAAAAGAGAGAGAGAGAGAGAGGGGGGAAAAGGGAGAGAGAGAGGGGAAGAGGGAGAGAGAGAGAGAGGAGAAAAAGAAGAGAGAGAGGAGAAAAAGGAGAAAGGAGAGAAAAGAAAGGGGAAAAAAGAAAGGGAGAAAAAAGGGAAGACCACCCAAACACGGACACCTTTTCCCGCCCATGAAGGAAAACCCGGGGGGAAACGACCCGCGCAGCCCCCACGCGGGGAAAGGGGGGAAGGTTTCCCGAAAATACGGGTTCGGTTCAGCCTATGTCCCCCTTTAAAACCCGCTGTGTCGGCGCTCATTGCGAACTTATCATAGTACAGCACTCTCTCTAACAGTGCAAGCATCCATTTATTTATTATTCATCGGGGTTTTTTAGATGGATTTAAATTTTTTATTAAAAGTTTCACTCAAACACGACCAAAAACGCGCATATAAACGCAAAATAACGGTGTTCTGGTGCGGATTTCGCTGCGCTGTTTTTCTAGCGTTTTGTTGGGTTGGGGGGGGGGGGGTAATCACTGGCACAAAGGATGCGTTCATCGGAGGATTTATCTTCTTGATCAACTTGGTTTTTATTATTTTTTTACTTTTTATAATCGTTTGCTTCGGGGTGCAAAAAAAAAGAAAAGAAAAAAAGGTAAAAATTATAAGCATGCAGACAGTCAGCAACACAGAGAAGCGGACTGATTCAGTGACTGACTAAGAGCCAAACAGATGACTCAGGGTTGATTGGCGAGCCGACTGACGACGACCGAGGGGAGACGGGCAGCAGACAGGGCGGCGCAGCGACGCCAGCGCGACAGGAAGAGCGAGCAGGAGAAGAAGAAAGAGAAGCAGCGGGCAGGGGAGAGAATGAGCGACAGAGCGAGCGAGGCCCGCAGGTGTGCGCACAACAGGCGGCTCTGTGGAGCCCGAGGTGGGCAGACGGAGGCTTGGCCGCCTCTTCGCGGCACATCCTGGTGGCAGAAGTGGCCGGCGATGCCCGTGCCCAGTCCCCTTGCGGAGGGAGGGGAGGGGAGGGGAAGGAAGGAGGAGGGAAAAGGTGGGAAAGGGGGGAGGGGGGAAGGGAAAGAGAGGGGAAGGGAAGGGAAGGGTAGGGATTGAAGGGAAGGGAAGAGAAGGGGAAGTGGAGGGAAAGGGATGGAAGGGAATTGAAAAGGAGGAAAAGGAAAAAAAGAAAAGGGAGGGAATAATAGAGGAATAAAATAAGGGTAGCAGCGAGGTTCATACGTGAAGGGAAAACCCCAACCCCCCGGCCCCCACACGTCATGCATATCCAGCCTCTTCGTTTATTGGTCAGTGGCCACGCCTCTTAATCTGTGGACCACTCGTAAAAGAGAGAGAGAGAGAGAGAGAGAGAGAGAGAGAGAAGAGAGAGAGAGAGAGAGAGAGGGAGGGGAGACGAGAGAGAGAGAGGAGGAAGAGGGAAAGAGAGCAAATAGAGAGAGAGAGAGAGAGAGAGAAGAGAGAGAGAGTAAAAAAGGGAAAAAAGAGAGGGTGGGGGGGGGGGGGGAAGGGGGAGGGGGGAGGGAGGGGAAGGGAAGGGAGAGGAGAGGGAGAGGGATAGAGAGAGAGAGAGAGAGAGAGAGAGAGAGAGAGAGAGAGAGAGAGAGAGAGAGAGAGAGAGAGAGAGAGAGAGAGGACAGAGACAGACAGAGAGAGAGAGAGAGAGAGAGAGAGAGAAGGAGAGAGAGAGAGAGAGAGAGAGAGAGGGGAGACAGAGAGAGAGAGGGAGAGGGAGAGGGAGAGAGATGAAACGATATCTCCGATTAACTCCGCACTTTCGCAGGACAAAAGCAGTAAGAACCCAAGGAGGAAAAGCGGACGCAGGCCCCTTGCTCCCCCGCCCACCCCTTCCTCCGCCTTATGCAATTGCTTCCATTGTTGATTCATCCCTCTGCGCTCTCTCAGGGACGGTACCGAATGACTAAGATGGAAATGTTATGTAGGTTTTCTCTTTCTTTCTTTATCTTTCGCTTTATTATCTTATTCCCATTTACAACACTGAGTTTGGTGTTATCAGCCATGGTCGGCTGTGTGTGTGGTCTTGCGTGCGTAAGATTTCGAGCGCATTGGGAGTGTGTGCGCGTAACCAGGGTCTTTATAAGTATAATTATATATAGTTATATAGACTTTGTGCGTAGCTATAGAATGCCTCGCGACTTCAGGATCTTCGTAGCACCGCGTTGTGGGATATTGGAATTCTTACTCACGTATGTACACACTTCCACGCACACGCTCCAAACACACGTACATACTCAAAAGAAGAAAGAGAAGTGAAGCCAGAGGAAAGGAAGGAAGGAAGGAAGGAAGGAAGGAAGGAAGGAAGGAAGGAAGGACCGAACAAGCAGACAGACAGAGGGAGAGGGGAGCGAGAGAGAGAGAGGGAGGGAGGGAGAGGGAAGGGAGGGAGGGGGGGGGAGAGAGAGAGGGGAGGAGAGGGGTTTAGAGAGGAGGGGAGGGGGGGGGGAGAGGGAGGAAAAGAGAGAGGGAGAGGAAGGGAGAGAGGGGGAGAGGGAGAGAGAGAGAGAGGGGAGAGGGGAGAGAGAGAGAGAGAGAGAGAGAGGAGAGAGAGAGAGAGGGAGGGAAGGAAGGGAGGGGAGAGGGGAGGGAGGGAGGGGAGGAGAGGGAGGAGGGAGGGAGAGAGGGGGGAGAGGAGAGAGAGAGAGGGGAGAGGAGAGAGAGAGAGGGAGAGGAGAGAGGAGAGAGACGAGGGGGAGAGGGAGAGGAGAGGGGAAGGGGGGAGAGGGAGGGGAGAGGGAGAGAGAGGGGAAAAGAGGGGGGGGGAGGAGAGAGGGAGAGGAGAGAGAGAGGAGAGGGGAGAGAGAGAGGGAGAGGGGGAGAGAGAGAGGAGAGGGGGGAGAGAGAGAGAGAGGAGAGAGAGAGAGAGAGGAGAGGAGAGGGAGAGAGAGAGAGGAGAAGAGAGAGAGAGAGAGAGAGAGAGAAAGGAAAGAAAAAAGGGGAGAGAGAAAAGGGAAAAGAAAGAGAGAGAGAGAGAAGAGGAAAGGGAGAGGGACAGAGAAAGAGAAGAGGAGAGAGAGAGAGAGAGAGAGAGAGAGAGAGAGAGAGAGAGAGGGAGGAAGGAGTAGAGTGAAGGAATGTACGCGAGAGAGAGAGAGAGAGGGAGGAAGGAGTAGAGTGAAGGAATGTACGCAATACGAGATGCATACATGCATACAAACTTGAAAAAATATAGTGTTGAAATAATATTTATCAGAAAACATTGGCATGAGAGACATGAAAGAGAGGAGTTACAAAGAGTTGCTAAGGTCAGCGGAGGTCAGTAATATCGTGGGGTGGGGGGCGTCCTGCAGCTGTGTCTCGAACTGATCTGTGATCCAGTGTCAAAGCATCGTATCATAAGACACACACACTGCCTCGCGTCTCTTTTGCAACACGTAGCAATTTTTGTAACTTTTGGAATCATGTGACGTAGTATAATCTCCCATTAAAAAAGAAAAAAACAACCATATTTACAGTGCTCTACCATACCCACGCGGCATCGCTGGCCAACACTACATACGCTTTCCCGTACTACGCGACCACTGTGCGCTGCTGTGCGGTAGGATCTTACGTCATCTCTTCCTCCGCCCCCCACCTCTACCAGGCACCACCACGTAAATCAAACTCCTTCAAACCACAATTTATGTGTATCGGAGCGTGTATGCTCCCTATCAGGCCGTTTACTGCGCTGGTGGAGCGGATGTGCGGTTGTTCATCTGTGCAAATTAGAAGCTGTGCCTCTGGATTCCTAGACATCCACGGATCACGTAAGGAGGGATGAATGCGGTGTTGTCAAGACATCGACGGAGGGAGGAGGGAGGGGAGGAGGGAGGCGTACACGCAACCCGCACATTCCTCCAGAGCCAACTTTCCTGGTGGCAAGTCACGCTGCTGATTTATTTTTTCAAGAAAGGCGGAGGTGAAGTTGGTCTGTAAATAGGATGAAGTGCGAGGCGTCGAAAGCCCGCCGATACGTCCATTTCGCTGGATATTGGAACGAAAAAGAGGCATCCAATTGGAAACCATGAATTGAAACAAATTCACATCGGCGAGTGGTACCGTGAAGGATCGCCTTCCACTTCGTAAGAGATTCGATTCGCTCGATTGTGGGTTCGAATTCCCTCGACGATTCCCATTTCCTTCACCGCGAAACTATTTGTTCAGAATTCTGCAGATTTGTCATATGTAGGACTAACTGGTACGTCGGATGAATCGCAGGAAAATCTGTGGCGATGCAGTTTATCAGGACAGTAATAATCGTAGTACTTTTAATAATAATTGAGGTAATGTTATTGATAAACAAGATAATCATTATATTAACAACAGCAATGACAGGAATCCTATTTGTTTTTGTCATAATAAATTGTGATACAGAAGAATCCTTTAGGGATTGCTCTTACCACATCACGTTACATGTAATGGCAGAGTTGGAAATAGATATAGCAAGGAGAGAGACACAGACACACACACACACACACACACACACACACACACACACACACACACACACACACACACACACACACACACACACACACACACACACACACAGAAAACACAGAGAGGGCGAAGCAAAGACCCCAAACAAATCTGTGAGGGCGCGGAAGCGACAGGAGCTGCCTCGCCCGAAACCTCCGCGGCCGACGGTGCCTGCGGTGCGAGGCGGGTCCCGTGCATTTCAGTCGGGCGAGCGCGCATCGGGGAGACGGGCAGACGCAACCGTCCTCGTCCGCGCTGGATCGACTTCAACT
>NC_051387.1:24714583-24719583 GCF_015228065.2 Penaeus monodon
AAAAAGAAAAAAAAAAAAAAAAAAAAAAAAAAAAAAAGAAAGAAAAAAAAAAAAAAAAAAAAAAAAAAAAAAGAAAAGGAAAAAACAACAAAAAAAAAAAATTTTAGAGGGAAAAAGGAGAGGAGAAGAGAGAGAGAAAAGGGGGAGAGGGGGGGGAGGGAGAGAGAGAAAAGAGGGGGGAGAGGGGGGGGAGGGGGGGGAGAGGGGGGGGGAGAGAGAGAGAGGGGGGGGAGGGAGTTTGAGAGCGGGGGAAAAAGGAGAGAGAGAGGGGGGGGAGGGGGGGAGGAAGAGGGGAAAAGGAGAAGGGGGGGGGGGGGGAGAGAGGGGGAGGGGGAGGAGAGAGGGGGGGGGGGGGAGAGAGAGGGGGGGAAAGGAGAGAGAGAGGGGGGAAGGGGAGAGAGGAGAGGGGGGGAAGGGGAGAGGAGGGGGGGAGAAGAGGGGGAAGGAGGGGGAGAGAAAGGGGGAAGGGGAGGGGGAGAGGGAGAGGAGAGGAAAAGTGAAAAAGAGAAGAGAGAGAAGAGGAGAGAAGGGGAACCGAGAGGAGAGAGAAAGAGAGGAGGAGAGAGGGGGGGGGGGAGGGAGCAGGGGGGGGAAGGGGGAAGAGAAAAGAGGAGAGAGAGAAAATGGGAGAGAGAGGAGGGGAGAGGAGAGGGGAGAGGAGGGGAGGGGAAGAGAGAAGAGAGAGAGGAGAGAAAAGAGAGAAGACAGGAGAGAGAGTGAGAGAAAAGAAGAAAAGAGAGAGAGTGGGGGAAAAGGGGGAAAAGGGAGGGGAGAGAAAAAGAGAAAGGGAGAGAGGGGAGGGGAAGAAGAGAAAGGGGAGAGGGGGAAGAGAGAGAGGAGAAGGGAAAAGAGAGTGGGAGAGCAGAAAAGATGGCGGGGAAGAGAGAGAGTGGGAGAGAGAGAGAGTGGAGAGAGAGGGGAAAAGGGGAGAAAAGAGAGGGGAAAAGAGGGAAGAGAAAAGAGGAGAGGGAGAGAGAAAAGGGGAGTGGGATGGGGGAGAGAGAGAGAGGCCGGGAGAGGGGGAGAGAGAAAAGGGGTGGAGAGGGAGAGAGAGGAGGGGTGGAGAGGGGAGAGAAAAAGGGGGGGAGAGAGAGGGGGAAGAGAGAAAAGGGAGGGGGGGGAGAGAGAGGGAGAGAGAGGGGAGAGAGAGAGAGAGAGAGGGAGAGAGAGGGGGGAGAGGGGAGTTGGGGGAGGGAGAGAGAGAGAGGGAAAAGGGGGAGAGAGAGAAAAGAGTTGGAGAGAGGGGAGAGAGAGGAGTGGAAAAGGGAGAGGGGGAGGGGGAAGAAGTGGAGAGAGGGGAGAGAAGAAAAGTGGAAGGAGGGGCGGGGAGAAGAGAGAGAGAAGATGAGAGAGAGGAGAGGGAAAGGGAGAGAGAGAGAGGAGAGGGGGGAAAAAGGGGGAGAAGAGAGGAGGGAGAGAGAGAAGAGAGGAGAGAGTTGGAGGGGAAAAGGAGAGAGAGAAAAGGGGGAGAGAAAAGAGAGAGAGAGAGAAAAGGGGAGAAGAGAGAGAGGGAGGGGTGGAGGGAGAGAGAAAAGGGGGAGAGGGGGGACGAGGGGAGAGAAAAAGAGGGAAGAGGGGAGAAGAGGAGGGAGAGAAAAGAGACGAGGAGGGAGAGAAGAGAGAAGAGGGAGAGAAAAGGAGAGGGGGGGAGGGAGAGGCAGAGAGAGAAAAGCGAAAAGAAAAGGAAAGCGGGGAGTGGAGGGAGAGAGAGAAGTGGAGGGAGAGAGGGAGGGAGAGGGGAGGGAGAGAGAGGGGAGAGAGAAAAGAGAGAGAGTGGGGGGAGAGAGAGAGAAGAGAGAGTGGGGGAGAGAAAAGAGAGGGAGGGGGGAGAGGGGATAGAGAGAGAGAGGGGGAGAGAGAGAGAGAGAGAGGGGAGAGAGAGGAGGAGAGAGTGGAAGGGGAAGAGAGAGGGAAAATTTGGGGAAGAGAGAGAGAAAAAGGAGAGTGGAGGAGAGAGAGAGAGAGGGAGAGAAAAGAGGGAGAGGGAGAGGAAGAGAGAGAAGAAGGGGAGGGGAAAAGGAGAGAGAGAAAAGAGGGGAGGGAGAGAGTGGGGAGAGAGAGAATGGAGAGAGAGAGAGAGTGGAGGGAGAAGAGATTTGGGAGAGAGAGAAAAGTGGATGAGAGAGGAGAGAGTTGGAAGAGAGGGGGAAGAGAGGGAGAGAAAAGAGAGAGAGAGAGGGAGAGAGAGAGAGGGGGGGAAAAGGGAGAGAGAGAGAGGAGAGAGAGAGTGGAGAGAGAGAAAAGAGAGAGGAGGGAAGGAGAGAGAGAGAGGGAAAGGAGAGGAGAGATGAGAGTGGAAAAGAGAGAGAGGGGGAAGGGGAGAGAAGTGGAGGAGGGGGGAAAAGAGAGAGCGAGGGGAGAGAGAGGGAGGGGAGAGGGGAGAGAGAGTGGAGAGAGAGAGGAGAGAGAGAGAAAAGGGGAGAGGGGGAAGAAGAGGGGAAAAGGAGATTTTGGGGGGAGAGAGAAGAGGAGAGGAGAGAGAGGGAGGGGGGAGAGAGAGAAAAAGAAAAGAGAGTGGGGGAGAGGAAGAGGAGGAGAGAGAAGTGGAGAGAGAGAGAGGGGGAAAAGAGAGAGGGGGTTGGAAAAAAGAGAGAGAGAGAGAGAAAAGGAAAATTGGAAAAGGAGAGGAGAGAGAGAAGAGAGTGGAGAGAGAGAGAGAGAGGGAAGGAGATTTGGGAGGAGGGGGGAGGGAGAGGGGGGGAGAGAGAGATGAGAGAGAGAGGGGAGAGGGAGAGAGAGGAGAGAGAGGAAAAGAGGGGAGAGGAGGGGAAAAGAGAGAGAGAGAGAGAAAAAGGGAGAGTGGGGGGAGAAGAGAGAGTGGAGCGAGAGAGAGAGAGAGAGGTGGAGAAAAGAGAGAGGGAGAGTGGAAGAGAGAGAGGGGACAGGAGTGGAGGGGGAGAGAGAGAGGGGAGTGGGAGAGAGAGAGAGAGTGGAGGAGAGGGGAGGAGAGAGTGGAGAGAGAGAGAGAGAGGAGGAGGGGAGAGGGGAAGAGAGAGAGGGGGAAAAGGGAGAGAGAGAGAGGGGGAAAAGAGGAGAGAGAGAGAGAGAGAAAAGAGAGAGAGATTTGTGTGTGGTGTTTGGGGTGGTGGTGGGGGGGCTTTCCCGGCATAAAATGATAAAAATAAAAAATTTTCTATGTATATATAGGAAAAATGTTTAATTAGATGCACACACACACACACACCCCACACAAACACCACACCCACACAAACACACAACACACACACACACACACAACAATTTTTAAGTTTATAAAATACACATATAATGTAATATAATTTTAATAATTTTATATTAAAATAATATATATATATATATAATATGGGGTTGGTGTGTGGGGTTTTGTGTGTGGTTTGGGTTGTGTGTGTGTGTGTGTGGGGTGTGTGTGGGGTTGTGGGTGTTTTGTATGATGTGTGTGGTTTTGGATATATATATATATATATATATAATATATATTTATATATATGTATTTATATATTTTAAAATAGGGATATATTTTGGTTTTATATATATATATTGTAATTATAGGTATATAAAGGTATATATAAAATTTAATATAAAATTATGAAAAAAGAGAGAGAGAGAAAAGAAAAAGAAAAAAAGAAAAAGAAAGAGAGAGAGAGAGATAGCGAGAGAGGGGGGGGGGGGCAGCAAGCTGTTTACACATTTTCCCTTTTTTAAAAAAAGAAAAGCAGTTTTTAGAAAAAAACCCCCCGTCCCCAAAATTTGGAAATGGCGACGAAATTGTTTTGGGTAAAGGGGGCATTTTTGGGCCCCAGAGACCACCAATGCCCGGGCGGCACAGGAGGCAAGTAGAGGAGTACCTCGTGAGGCGCATTGGTACCGAGGTCGCGGTTTTTTCCTCGGCCTCTCGCCCGGCGCGCCTTTCTCCCCCCAGCTGTCGCCGGGCAACTTACCGTATTGTAGGAGCTAGATTTATTGGCCGGCAACAGTCAGCGGTGGGCAGTGATGGATGATACGGCTATGGATGTCAGCCTCGACGTCAGCGGGATTATGGAAGCCTCGGATGTGCAGGCTTGGATCCGGCCGGCGCGCCGTCTGAGGATCCGAATCGAGTGACGGCTGGCCGGAGCGGGACTTGTTGGAAGGAAGAAAGAAAGGAAAATGCATCTGCTTCTTAGACGAAGCACAGCCATGGTACCGGATATATAACATGACAGTTGATGGCGCGAAAATGAACTAGCGTTTTTGTATTTGATTATTAATGCACTCTGAGCTTTTTATTTCGCAATTTGATCCTATCGAGACTTAATTGAAACAGAAATTTGATATTCACAAGTTTAATTTCCTTCCGATAAGTTGACAGCATCAGCTCACAAAGAAAAATAAAATAAATTTCAGCTGCGCGATACTCACAGGCAATTTGATTACTTTCTCATCATCGCTACAGTGAGCGTTTGTGTGCACGCGGATGTGGCTGTATATGTGGAACTTTGTGTACACGTGCGGGCTCATGTACAGTCACGACAGACATGCGTGCATGGTGACGTGTTCGTACTTCGTTTCTGTTAGTTTTGCGTGCATGTTAGTGTGCATTCATGTGCACCGACTGTTGATATTCCGAGTTCATGAAAGCACCTGTGCACGCAAGCCTGCCGTGCAAAAGGTCGTCTTTCCATCTGGACTTGTAGCACGACTCCCGTGCAGACTCGTGCATTCCCCCGCGCCTCTCGCTCTCTTTCTCGTTCAAAGAGCCTCGTAATGCGTTGTACACGCTTGGGGAAAATGCTCACTATGCCGAGCGAGCAGCGAAAAAAGCTAAACTATAAGGGAAAGAAATGTATTTCTCTAATCAAGAGGGAAAAGATTATATTTGTAAGTATCCCAGCAATGGTCTTTTGGTGGATTGCAGGCTTTTTCAACGTAACGACCATCAGCTATTACCGCGTTCCTCCCCCCTCCCTCTCCGCGCCGCTCCCCCTTCATCTGTCCTTGGTGTTAATGGCGGCCGGAGAGGACAGCCACGGAATGTTCACTGT
>NC_051387.1:24724583-24729583 GCF_015228065.2 Penaeus monodon
CCCTCTCCCTCTCCCTCTCCCTCTCCCTCTCTCTTCTTCTCGCACACAACACACACACACACACACACACACACACACACACACACACACACACCACACACACACACACACACACACACACACACACACACACACACACACACACACACACACACACACACACACACACACACACACACACACACACACACACACATCCTTATCTGTAATTATGCTTCAGGATCGAAGTCCTTAACGACCCTTGTAAAAACGAAGGCAGCATGAGAGAGGGAAGGCGGAGAGCAGCGTGAACGCTTCTCAACGCCCACACCACAATGCAGCAATTAACACCTAATCCACAACATAATTAACTCCAACTAGTTCTAAACAGGTCTGTCTCCCCCTCCTCCCTCCTCCCCATCTCCCTCCCCCTTCTCCCCATCTCCCTCCCCCACCCCTTACCCTCCAAGACTCACTGCATGTGTTTGATTAGCTTTAGATTGTTGATTACAGATTACACATGTCCGCTAAGCTGAAGGTTGTCGCATAGATAGGAATGGGAGATGCAGGGGATCTGCCTCTTGCTTGTGCAGTTGCTGGCGGCCGCTCGGATGACTTTCCCACTTGTTTCAATCTTCTGGCTGCTCGTGGGTGTGGGAGAGACGGGAGGGAGTAAGGAAGGAAGGAAGGGGAGGGAGGGAGGGAGGGAGGGAGGGAAGGAGGAAGGGAGGGAGGAAGGAAGGGAGGTAGGAAGGGAGGGAGGAAGAGGAAGGTAAGGGAGGGAGGAGGGGAGGGAGGGGGAGGAGGAAGGGAGGAAGGGAGGGAGTGAGGGAGGAAGGAAGGAAGGGAGAGGAGGGAGGAAGGATGGAAGGAAGGAAGGAAGGGAGGGAGGGAGGAAGGAAGGATGGATGGAAGGAAAGAAGTAGGGAAGGAGAGAGAGAGAGAGAGAGAGAGAGAGAGAGAGAGAGAGAGAGAGGGAGAGAGAACGAAAGAGTGAAAAAGAGAGTCCGAGTAAGTGACAGTGGGAGAGGGGGAAAATAATTCATACGAAAAGAAAGAACAGAAACGAAGGAAGAGTGAGAGGAAAAAGAACAAGAGTCGCCGCGCAATCATAACACTTCAATAAGCGACGAGGCAAACCGTGAATGGAGATCGGGCGATACGTCAGAGCTGAATGTCCGAATTGAACCTCGATCAGTTCGCCGCGAGAAGAAGCCAGCGCGTCGGTTCAGATCCTTTCAATCAGTCCTTGAGGGATCATTGTGCAAGGAAGGAGGAGAGCCGATGGAGGAGATATGGATTACCGTAAGAAGTGATTACTGATAGGAGATGGAGCGACCATGTGCTGCGTGCGAGATGGAGAATGCTGTGTGTGAGAATATAATGCAGTGGCCTCATGCCAGGCAGGGTGCACTGATAAGGGAATCGGAGGGGAAATTTTGCGCCAAGATCAAGGTTAAAGTGCAAGATGAAGCGTTAAGGGTAAAGCAAAGGTTCTAGTCTTGGGATTAAGGATGACGATCATTTCAACAAATAACGGGAATAGAAAAATAGAACAATGGATTTCTGTTGTGTTAATAATATTCTTGGCGTATTTTACGGCCCCGAATGAATGAAAAAGAAGATATAAAAAGGAAAATTTGCTTTGGGTTTGAGTAATCAGACACGCAATTAAGATCCAACAGAAGGCCCTAATGCGTATGATTGAATCTCCTTCTGCCATCTGTATAACTTGGCGCCATCTGTTGCCTGCTAGTAGAATCCTTTTTGTGTCTTCATTGGTCAAAGGAAAAAGCTTTTAATGTAATCTCCAGATTGATTTGACGGTCAGATAATTGATACGAACTTTCGCTGCGTGCAGGGAGTCGCCTGCGCGGCCGCGAGGAGCGGAGGGCCCATGCTTGGACAGCTGAGGGCGATAAGGCAGCCAGTAGCGCCGCCAATAATGGCAAGAGTGGTGACGGCAGCTTTAGAATCTGATACAGTTAAAGAAAAGGTTCATAATTAATATATATTCAAGAAGTGACGGCTTAGCGAAGTGGTGTTGAGCACAAAAAGCCTCATCAACCCGCTGCTTGCACGAAGCTAGCGGAGAAAAAAGTTGAGTCGGTAAAAGAGAAGAAGAAGCGATAAAGCGCAAGATAAGCAGCGCACATGGCGTGTCCATGAGGCGCAGTTCCTGTTCCCAAGCACGGCGGACAGCTCTCGATAAGAGGAGAGCGGCGGCGACATGCCGGAGGGGCAGCTCGCTCCCCGGCCGCCGCGGCGCACGACGGGGGCGCCAAGCTCACCCGGAGCTTATTCCGAGGCACCGCTCTTTGGACCCCGACGGCTTCGTCGCGGCTCTGCGGGTGTGGGGCCTAGCCCGTGCTGCTGCCACTGCTGCAGGTGCACGGAAGAGGAAACGCACGAACACAACACACCTCTCCTCCCATTCCCGTACACACACGCGCGCTCAACACACACACGCACACACACACACACACACACACACACACACACACACACACACACACACACACACACACACACACACACACACACACACACACACACACACACACATAACACACACTCATGTTTGTATGTATGTTATGTTTGTGTATGTGTATGTGTGTAAGTATGGTATAGAGAGGTGTGGTTTTCGTCAACACTGGAGTGGCTGTTCAAAATATTGCCATTATCAGTATCATCAGCCTTCTTTACATGCTAATTTACCTAGTGCAATTGAAAATATTTTATACGCATGTGAGTCATCGGATTTGTCTAACAGGATATATGTTTGGAATGCCATTCATTATTATATGAGAGAGAAAGAGGGGAGAGAGAGAGAGGGGAGAGGGGGGAAAAGGGAGGGAGAGAGGGGAGAGAGAGAGGGGAGAAAGAGAGAGAGAGGGGAGAGAGGGGAGAGAGAGAGGGGGAGAAAGAGAGAGAGAGGGGAGAGGGAGGGGAGAGAGAGAGAGAGAGAGAGACGGACAGATAGACAGACTCAACCTCAGGCTCAGATACAGACACAGACAGAGTGTGCATGTGTGTGTGTATGAGCGTCTTCATTGTATTGCCTCATTGAGATTCTGATGCTCTGGCTTTGCACTATCTGTTTGCACCAAAGGAGCCTCGGCCTCGACTGCCCCGGCCCGTCCGCCAGCGCCAGGGCTTGGTAGACATCGGCAGACGGAAAGAAGAACAGGGGGGGGGGGGGGGTTAAGGAGATGCAGGAGACGCAAGCCGGTCGTTAGTAATTCTTGGAGAGGAAGGGAGGGGTGAGAGGGTGGGAGCGGGGGAGAGAGAAATGAAGGAGGGCGACAGAGAGGTGTGGATGGGGATGGAAGAAATGGAGGAAAGGAAGGAAGAAGAAAGAGCGAGGAATGAGGTAGTAGGGAAAAATCACGGTGAAGAGGAGGAGGACAGGAGGTAGGAGGATAGGAAGGAAGGTAGTAAGGGGTGTGGACGAAGAGGAAGAGGAGGCAAGGGAAGCAGGTTAATAAGGAAGGAAAGGGCAGAGGAAGAGGAGGCAAGGGAAGCAGGTAATGAGGGAGGAATGGAAAGAGGGAGAGGAGGCAAGAGGAAGGAGGAGCGGAGGGGGGAGGGGGCAGGTGATCAAAGGCAAGACTCTCGTGTGGCTTTAGATCAGCCGACCGGAATTTTTCTTTTGATCGCTTCCTTCGACTGGGAATGAGGATTGATTCCGGGGAGGAAGGAGAGGAAGAGGGAGAAGAGCGGAAGAAGAAGACGGAAAAGAGGAGAGGAGAAATAGGGAAAGTAACGGGAGATGAGGTGTGGGAGGAAAGGAGGAAGCCAAACAGGAGAAAACAAAGGTGATGAAGAAGGTATAGGAGGAGGAAAAGGGAGAGGAAGAGTAGAAAGAGGAAGAGGAAAAGGAAGATGAAGAGGAAAAAGAAGAAGAAGAGTAAAAAGAAGAGGAAGAGAAAAAGGAAGAGGAGGAGGAGGAAGACGAAGAAGAAGAATAAAAAAAAGAAAAAGGAGGAGGAGGAGGCGGCGACGGCGGCCGTAGAGGGAGAGGCGGAGGCGGAGGAATAGGGAGAAAAAGAAGAAGAAAAAGAAGTGAGGGAGGAGGAAGAGGAATAGCAGCAGCAAGAAGAAGAGGAAGAGAGAGGAAGAAGACTAAGAGTAAAAGGTAGGAGGGAGAATAAAAGGAGGAGATGGGCAAAAAAGGAGGCGAAGAACAGCAAAAGAAACGACCAAGGGAGGGGGGGGGGGGTGGCGTCGCGAAGCGCTGAACGAAAGCTTGCGAGGGAAGCTCAAGCGCCGGCGAATCGAGTGTTGTTGCAACCCTGATTTCTCGGAATGCTGTTACGTGGTTTGCAACGACACCGCGGTCGCCTATTTGATTGCAGTCGAAGCCTTATATTGCAAGGGCAAATGGAATGAGACTAGCATTTGCTCTGACGAGAAGAAATGCTTTCTTTGAGGAAATTTTGTATTTCAACACCGATGCAGCGCCCGTGAGTTGCATGATTTTCAATATCAGATTCTCTGCAATGCGTTTGTTCTGCTGTTCACGATCGCTCGTGTACACCCACTTAATATAATTTAAAACTAAAATTTATATTGTATTTGCAACATGTATCTACATCCCCATCTCTTTATTCCATCAGTGCCTGTGTCAATACATACAAACATACAAACACACGCACGCACCCACTCGCCCCCCCCCCCCACCACACACACACACTCACACACACACACACACACACACACACACACACACACACACACACACACACACACACACACACACACACACACACACACACACACACACACACACATTTATATAAATAAATATGTGTGTGTGTCTGTGTGCGTGTGCGTGTGTATCTGTGTTTGTATGTATGTATGTATGTATGTATCGACACAGGCACCGGTGGAATAAAGAGATGGAAATGTAGATGCATATTGCAAATATAATATGCACCATAGTTTTAAACTGTATTAAGTGAATGTACACGAGCGATCGTGAACAGCAGAACAAACGCATTGCAGAGAGTTTGATCTTG
>NC_051387.1:24742083-24744512 GCF_015228065.2 Penaeus monodon
AAGAAGACGAGGAGACAAGAGGAGAGAGGAGAGAGACACGGATAGAAGTCGAGAGAGAAAGAAATCGAGTCATTTTTGCTTCATGATTTGACTTCAGTTTGTATTTTGTTTACTTTATTTATTCTTGCAGTTCCATAATCCTAATAGATTTGGATGTTGGTGTGTGCATGCATGGTAGGATATGTATATATTATGAAAGCAACGTCATTTATTTCCATAATTAGCTATTAACAATAATGTTCCTCACATTGCAGGTGCGTGAGGCGATGTTGCTGCGTCGGTCTGATGACTCCTGTGAGTGCTGGCTGTGTAATTCCATTATCCATTGGCTTTTCTATTTCTGATATTAAGCTTGCCATTGTGGACCGTGGAAAAATATTGGGGGGAATGAAAAATGAATGATAATGAAGATTTAGTTAGTGTATTCTAACTAGTGTCAAGAGCAGCGTCCAGGGCGGCGAAGGGACGCGGGCGGTGAGTTTCAGCGACGCCGGCCGGGAGGACGAAGACCTTCGGCGTGAGGTTGGAGGCGGGCGAAGAGGCAGGCAGGCAAGCGGGCAAGCAGGGGAGGGGAGGGGGGGGGGAGGGGAGGGGAGGGGGAGGGAAGGGGAAGGGAAGGAGAGAGGGAAAGGCGGGGGAGGGAGAGGGAGAGGGAGAGGGAGAGGGGGGAGCGGAGAGGGAGAGGGAGAGGGAGAGGGAGAGGGAGGGGAGAGGAAAAGGGGAGAGGGAGGATGAGAGAGAGAGAGGGGAGAGAGAAGAGAGGCAAGGAGAGAAAAAAGGAATAGACGGAAGAGAGAGAGAGAGAGAGAGAGAGAGAGAGAGAGAGAGAGAGAGAGAGAGAGCAAGAGAGAGAGGGAGAGAGAGACCGCGAGAGACCAAGGGAGAGATAATGGTCTGAAAACGAACACAAGAAAGATTTCTGAAGGCGCGTCTGAGGGGGAAAATCGGGATGGAGATTGATAGAGTGGAGATGATCATGGCGACTCTTTGGAAGATAGGTGGGAAAAGGGGGAGGAGGGGAATGAGGGAGAGGAGGAGAATGAGGGGGAAGGAGAGAGAGGGAGAGGAAATGGAGGACAAGGACGGGGAAAGGGAGAGAATGAGAGGAAAAGGGAAGAGAGAGAGAGGGAGAAGAGAAAGAGGGAAAAGGGGGGATAGTAGAGAGAGAAGAGAGAATGATGAGGGGGAAGGGGAGAGCGGGGGAGGAAGAGAATGAAGGGGAAAGGGAGAGAGCAAGAGGGAGAGGAGGAGGAGGGGAAAAGGGAGAGGAGAATGAGGGAGAAGGGGAGAGAGGGAGAAGAGGAGAAGGAGGGGGAGAGGGAGAGGGAGAAGAGGAGAATGAAGGGGAGAGAGGGAGAGGGAGAGGAGAAGAAGGAAGGGGGCAAGGGAAAGGAAGAGGAGGAGAATTAGGGGAAAAGGAGAGAGGGAGAAAATATGGAAGAAATAGGAAAGAGAGGGATACAATGTGGTAAATAAGGAGAGACTGCGGTGAAGAGGGTTCAGAGAAGGGGAGAGAAAATGGGATTGTGAAGAGAGCAGAGGCAAAGACGGAGAGAAAGAGGTGAACAAGGAAAGAGAGGGAGAGACTTTGTGAATGAAGAGAGAGAGCTGAGGAGAAATACGGAATTGGGAAGAAGGAAAATCGAGTGAAATGAATGCGGAGCGAAGGGCTGAGAACGAGAGGGGAGCTAGGAAAGGAGGAGGACGAAGGGCCGAGGAAGAGGGGAAGAGAAAGCCAGAGCGACTGGGATTTAGGAGGAGAGAAAGAAAAGAGGGAAGAGGGGAATTTGAGAGGAGAAGGGGAGGGGAGGCGAGCCCAGACGAGGGCACAGGGAATGGGGGACGGACTGCTGACGAGGGGCACAGGGAATGGGGGACGGACTGCTGAACGAGGGGCACAGGGAATGGGGGACGGACACCTAGACGAGGGGCACAGGGAATGGGGGACGGACACCTAGACGAGGGGCACAGGGAATGGGGGACGGACACCTAGACGAGGGTCACAGGGAATGGGGACGGACTGCTGAACGAGGGGCACAGGGAATGGGGGACGGACACCTAGACGAAGGGCACAGGGAATGGGGAAAGGACATCTAGACGAGGGGCACAGGGAATGGGGACGGATTGCTGAACGAGGCAAAGGGCTTGATAAACGAGCTTATTGTGCGAGGGGATTTGGCGGGGGGGGGGCGATAGAGCATGTGCTTGTTTTGTTTGTTTGTGTATTTGTCTGTCTGTCTCTTTTGAGAAGGGGGTCGTTCCTCTGACCTCGCCAAAGCCCTTGCCGATATCTCCTCTCCCTCCTCCCTGCATGTCTGTCTCCTTCATCTCCCTGTCATCCACTCTCCTTCCGGCTCACGATCTCCTCCTTCTGTTAATGTATTTTCCCCCCCCCTTCTTTCCCCCCCCCTCGCCCCCTGCCCGCCCCT
>NC_051387.1:24744612-24749612 GCF_015228065.2 Penaeus monodon
GATCTGAAAAGGCTTAGAAATTACATATCATAATAATGACATGCAGTTGTCAGATATAAATAGCGTTGACACGGCGCACTCGAGCTGGACCTCTGGTGAACGCGAGACGCGCGCGCGATCTTGTGTTATTTGTTTGGGTTATGATTCAACTCGGACAAGAAGTTTAGTTGTCAATCTTAGCTACAAAGTTTCCAACATGGCTGTACTTGATGATAAAAAGTGGCTAGTTATTTTTTTTTTAGTAACCGTCACACCCGGGCCATGCAGCAGGCATACATGCACACACACCACACACACACACGCATACGCACACGCCACACGCACCACGCACACACACACACACACACACACACACACCCACACACACACACACACACAAGAACACAACTACAAACACACCAACACTCACACCAATATATATCTCTAGATTTATCTACTCTATATATATGATACTATATATATATGTATATATGTATGTATATACATGTATATAATACTATACAATATATACCTATATATATAAATATATATATACTCACTTCTATATATAGTATATAGATAACACACACACACACACCACACACACACTCACACACACACACACACACCACACCACACACACACACACACCACACTAACACACACACACACACACACACACACACACACACACCACACACACACACACCACACGCACACACACAGAACACCACACATACACACTAGCACACACACACAACACACACACAGACACCACACACACACACACACAACACACACACACACACACACACACACACCTACCACATATATATATATATAACTATTATATTATATATATATATATATAATATATATATAATATTATATATATACTATATATATATATATATTGACACAGAGTGTGGAAGTTGTAGATGTATTCCAAGGCTTGCTACGTTATTGTTAGAAAATATATACATTACATACATACAACATATATAGACATATATATATATAGATATAATATGTGATTATATAGTATAGTATTATAATATATATGTATAAGTAAATATACTATAGATATAGATATATATAGTTATATATATATAGATTATAGTATATATATAATATACATTACATAATACATGTATATATATATAATATATATATATATATGAATTATATATATATTATTATATATGATTAGATATATATATATAAATATATATATGTGTGTGGGTGTGTGTGTGTGGTTTTTTTGTTCTCTTCTGTAGTGTGTGTGTGTGTGTGTGTCTGTGTGTGTGTGTTTGTGTGTTGTGTGTGGGTTTTGTGTGTGTGTGTGTGTTGTGTCGTGTGGTGTGTGTGTGTGAGTGATGTGTTGTGTGTGTTGTGTGTGTGGTGTAGTGTTTGTGGTGTGGGTGTGTGTGGGTGGTGTGTGTGTTTGTGTGTGTATACATGTATATGTGTACGTGTGCAAACGGAGACTGGAGAACAGAGAACAGAGAGGCGAGTGACGCGGACCAATAATCCTGAGCGCGGAAACGAATGTCCGCGGACAGACCATGTGGAAGACTCTGCGTATGGAACACTAGACACACGAGACCAGAGGAGAGAGGAGAAGAAGATGGAAAAAGGATGACTTTCCATCTTTTTCTGCCTCCCCCTTTGCCCACTTCCCTCCCCTCTCCCCCCCACTCACCCCCCCCCGCCCCCCACCCCACCCCCCACCCGCCCCCTCCCCCCCTCCCCCCCCCCTGCTCTCCCTCCTCCTGCCCTCCCCTTGCCTTCTCCACACCTCCCCCCCCCCCAACCCTCCTCTCGTTCCTCCCCTCCTTTCTCTCCCCCTCCCCCCCCCCCTCCCCTCCCCTCCCCTCCCTCTCTCCCCCTCTCAGTGTCCTCTCCTCTCCTCTCCTATCCTCTCCTATCCCTCCCCTCCCCTCCCCCCTCCCCTCCCACAGGATCCCGCGTCTGTGATGGAGTTTTTAAGTCTAATCGTTGTGTTGTTTTTTCGGAAGACCTCGCCTCCGGTGCCAGTGCGTGCCGTGCGAGCACCTTGCGAATCGGCCAGCGGCTTCGGCTTCGCTCCGCCGCGGCTCACAGAGATCTCCGCGGCACTGCGGGCAGTCGGCGGCCGCCGCGAGCCTTGAACTTATTGAAAACGAAAAAAGTGAAGGAAGAAACGGACAAAGAAAAAATAAACCTCTCTTCTTGCAAAATAAAACAAAAGTATAAACTTTGCTTTTTTTCCTTTCCACTGATGGCACAATCTCATTGTGTGTTTGTTTCATAAACTCCGTTCTTCTTCAGACTATTTTTTGTTATTTAAAAGGCAGTGAGGAGGAGTCAGGACAGCACAGAACACTGAACCGGAGAAAATAAATCATTATCTTTCGCCCCCGGTGCGCCTTGCCGAGAGATTGAATGGAGCGAACGTCATGCTAGTTCTCACGCGGCGAATCAGGCCCTCGCCTGTCGACAGGTGGAGAGAGAAAAGTGCTTATCGAAGGAGGCAAGTGGCTGGGGAGCGGAGCTCAGCTGAGGCCACATGGCCTCGGGATCTCGCGCGGGCGGGAAGGGGACCATGTGGGGGCGCCTGCCTGCTCTTGGTCTGTGCGGGGTGGGGGGGCGCATGCGGGGGTGCGTGCAGACATACATACATACATTACATACATACATACATAACCATACATACCATTACATACATACATACATACATCCATACATAATACATAATACTACATAACATACTACTACTACGCTACGCTACATACATACGTAAATACATGCATGACAGACGAAAATACATACGTACATAGTATAAATACATACACGCCCCTAACGCACACACAACACGCGACACACCCAAAAACACGCACACACACACACACAACGCACGCACAACACACACAAACACACACACACACAACACACACACACGCACGCACGCACGCACGCACGCACGCACGCCCAGGATTAAGATAAGAAAGGGGATGCAAGGAGAATGATAGCGGGCGATAAAGAATTAAAGAAGCGCGCTCTAGGTTGGAGGAGGCAGCACAACAGCGTCCAGTGTATCCCCGCGGAGTGAGAGAGAGAGAGGATGAGTACTTTCCAACATCTAGAATGATTAACGAGCCTCTTCGATTGCCCTTTCTTATTTGCTCTCTCCCAGGGCCTCCTCCTCCACTTCGTTCTTGCTCTCTCTTCACACACACATAAACACACGTAAGTACCACGCACGCACGCACACACACACACACACACACACACACACACACACACACACACACACACACACACACACACACACACACACACACACACACACACACACACACACATGTAAGCTCTCTCCACCACGCCCACCCCTACGTAATCCTTCCCTCTACCTAGCACACTTACTCGTATTTCCTCCCTGTCAGTCCGCCACGCCCACCTCCGCCTACTCCTTCCCATCTGAAACCCACGGTCCCGCCCATTTCACCCCCCTTGGAGTCACCCATCCCGCCCGCTCGCTATCCCTGGAACACGCCCTTCCGCGCCTAGACTCTTTCCCTCTACCACGCCCATCTCCGCTCATGCCCTCTCCTTTGGCCTCTTTCTTCCTAGTCACACCCATCTGCCCACTCCCTCTCCCTTTGCCACGCCCTTCCCCGCCCATTCCCTCCCACGACCTCCCACTCAAGTACCCGGCCCGCCCCTTGACACCGTATGGGCTGGTAACTGGTGCCCAACTGTCGGGCGGCCGCGAGCCGGGCGCTGCTCGCTCTGACCGGGTCGACCCAAGGGTGCCAGGGGGGGGGGGGGCAGTGGAGCGGGAGAGATTTCTTTCGAGGAATCAAGGGAAGGGAGGGGGGAGGGTATATTGATTGGGAGAGAAGGAGGGAGGGAGGGAAGTACGGAAAAAGAGAGGGAGGGAGGGCGGGAAGGAAGGAGGAAGGGAGGGAGAGGAGGAGAAAGGAAGTGGGAGAGAGGGAGATTTGAAGGGCGGAGGAATGGAATAAACGGTATATTACCAGACATGAGAATATAGAATGATTTTTAAATAGAAAACAGATTTACGAAAGGATTTGATTGATCAATTACGTAAACATGCAAATAAGTAAATAAAGGCCAATATTTAAGAAATCTCTGAATAAACTGGCAAATGAAATCACTAATGCTTCGCCGTTCCCTCTCTCTTCTTGCCTCTGGGACGTCCTTCGGAAGTCTTTCGAGTGCGAGTGGCCGACGGGGAAAAAGGCGTGACGGGCTCGCCCCTCGCGCTGCTGCGGGGACCTGTTGCCTCGGCCTGCGCCGGCGGGGGGAGGGCGGGGAGGGGGAGGCAGGACTTTTCAGCTCGAGTGCGTTTTTTCGTGAGAGGAAACAAGTGTGAAGAACACTAAGGAAAAAAAATTGTATTAAAAAAGAGAGTAAAAATAAATCAGAGAAGAAAACGACAACTGATGAGAAGAGGATAAAAAAAGTAGAAGAAAGAAAAAGTAGCTATATTGAGAAAAAAGAAGAGGGAAGAGAGAAGAGGACACAACAACGAAAATCAGAAAACGAGGGAGAAACTGGACGAATAAAAATGGAGCAGCGGGAAGAGGCGGAGACGGGGCCGCGCACGACCAGCAACCAAAGGATAAACAGATTACAGACGAAAGGCAGGAGAAGGCAATGGATGCGAACTGAAGGAAAATAGAGGAGGGGTTGACACAAAGCCCTTATGGATGATTCAATTCCAATGCCTATTGGGCGGACGGGCAGGGCCGCCAGCAAACAAAGTGAGATTGATTTGGGGAAATGGATTTTGCTTCGTCATGGCCGACTGCCTCTCGGGGGAGACGCTGCAGGTGTGGGGGCGGTGCCAGAAGGGCTAGGGGAGAGGGACAGGGGGAGGGGAGGGGAAAGGAGTGACACAGAGAAGGAGAGAGGCAAAAGAGAAGTGACAGAAAGGAAACAGTAATTTGAAGGAAAGGAAAGAAGAAGAAGAATGAGAGTGAGAGGGGGAGGGAGAGATAGATAGGTAGACAAAC
>NC_051387.1:24754612-24757112 GCF_015228065.2 Penaeus monodon
ATAATTGATGATAATAGGAATTCTACTACTAATTATATCAATAGTGAATAAGAAGAAAGCAAACCGAAAGCGAGATTTCTCCCAAAGCAGCTGCGCAAGCAATTGCTACAACAGCCTCACGAAGGACGCGTCGTAGAAGAACGAGTTTCAACGGAAGCGTAGCCCAGGCCTCCCTCTCCCCCTCCTCCCCTCCCCCCTCCCCTCCCCTCCCCTCCCCGCCCCTGCATCCCACGCCCCCCAGAGGCGCTCGCAGGTTCGCTCGCCGCGCGTGCATTCTTCAGCGCCAGGGCTCCAAAGCTCCAATTATCGACTGCGTAAGTGTGAGGCTTATTTGTGCTTGCGGGGAAGCTGGATGTCGGGGCCGGGCGCACATGCGAGGCGACAGATGATTTTCTCATTGATTGCCTGCTCGGGACGTGCGTGCGTGTGTTGCATGCTCTGGCTTGTTTTACTTTATTTTGATTTTATTTCGTTCTATTTTGTTTTATTTTTTGTTGGATGGAAACTGAGTGAATTTCTGTGTAATTGTGTGAGTAGATGATACGCGAATGAAACATAGTCATGTACTGGCCTATGTATCTGTCCATTAGTTTCGGTGTGTGTGTGCGCACAGATGTATGTTTATATCTGTTCGTGTATCTCCGTTTGTTTGTCATCGGTAGCTTAGAAAATCTACCTTTCTGGCAGTCAGTCAGTCAGAGTATGTGTTTCTGCATTTATCTCTGTTCTATTTAGTAGGTATCCATTTCTAAATAAATTAAGGAATATATCGCCCTGTCTCTCTGTTTCAATATGCCTGTCTCCCAGCCAATGAGGCAATCATCCAGCTGATTGCATATTCGGTCAACCAGTAAATCGATATATTAAACTTTACGTATTGTATGTATCTAGAATGCCTATCAATCAGCAAACAGAGAGATGCGTCCCGAGCCCGAGAGGGAGCGCGAGGACCGCTGCCCCTGAAGGGAGCATCTGGCCAGACGCGGCCGCAGGTGGCGAGCGGCGGCCGAGGAGGGGCCGGCGCCGTCCCTCGCTCGTGCGCCAGGAAGGTCAAGGGAAGTCAAACATTTTCTCTTCTCTTGGCAGGTTTATTTTTATTTTCTTTTATAGAAAGAGGATATCACTCATGGCCGTTTCCACTTCCCCCTTTGCAATTACTTTATATTTCCCTTATTACTCCTTTGCTTCTCTCTCCCCTCGCTTTCCCCTTCTCTCGCTTGCCTCATGTTTCTCATTAAGGTTCCCTCCCCCGTGCCTCGCGAAATGTCCTCCTCCTCCTCCTCGAACCCTCCCCCATCCGGGCCCTCCCCCTCCCCATCCGGGCCCTCCCCCTCCCCCATCCGGGCCCTCCCCCTCCCCCGTGTGCCTAGATAATTATCTGGATAAAAGGGACAATAAATCCATCCAACACACCTACTCGGCCTGCGTCTGCTTGCTCCGCGCCTGCTTTGTGTGCGCTGCCTTGGCTTCGCGTGCTTGTGTTTGCTTGTCGTCCTCTGCGTCCGGCTGGCTGACCTTAGCCCACCATTTCCATCATCATCATCATCATCATCATCATCATCATCATCATCATCATCATCATCATCATCATCATCATCATCATCATCATCATCATCATCATTATTATCATGATTATTATCATAATTATATTATCATTATTATTATATTATTGTTGTCGTCGTCTTCGTCGTCGTTGCTGTTGTTGTTTTGGATATCGTAATTATTATCACGATTATTACCATGATTTTTTTCCTCTCATTCATATTTTTCAAGGGTGGTGGAGGTGTGTAGACGTGAAATGAAGCCGTGCATGTTAGATCTGTCAGATTATATATACCATATGGGTGAGCGTTTGTCACCTACCGCATATAGAGTATATACAGTATGTGTTTGTCTGTTCCTGTAGCTGCATCAGCCAGAATTTGTTCTTATTGTTCTGTGATACATCTCCTTGTTGTTGGTCGACGGGATCTGAACAGGTTCCTCTGCAAATGGCGAGGTCACGGTGAAGGGAAGTTGTGTGCTGTCTCTGCTTGCGGGATTTGTGGACATGTTCTGGGACGTTTCGTGCAAGCTTTTTGCTTGCGACTGGAAGTCTGGCTCGACGAGAAGTCTGCCTCGCGCCCTCTGCTGCGCTTTTGTTTTTCGTTTTTTGCTGTTCGGGTCTGGCCTCTCTGGTTGTTGCTAATTGCTTTTTCCCTCCTCTTTTCCTCTCGCTCGTACTCCACCTCCCCACCACTTCTGTTACTCCTCGTCCTCTTCCTCCTCCTCCTCCTCCTCCTCCTCCTCCTCCTCCTCCTCCTCCTCCTCCTCCTCCTCCTCCTCCTCCTCCTCCTCCTCCTCCCTCCTCCTTTTCCTCCTTCTCCTCCCCCCCCTTCTCTCTCTCTCTCTCTCTCTCTCTCTCTCTCTCTCTCTCTCTCTCTCTCTCTTCTCTCTCTCTCTCTCCTTCCTTCCTCCCTCCCTCCCTCCCTCCCTCCCTCCCTCCCTCCCTCCCTCTCTC
>NC_051387.1:24772975-24775475 GCF_015228065.2 Penaeus monodon
AATAACACGCCGGTATTGTCTGTGTGGCAGCCAATTAAGGGCGTTCGGCAATGAGAAACGGCCAATACCAGATGGCGGTCCTTTCTGCTCACGCACACAGGCGCTCGCTCATACGCACACGAGGAAAACAGTCACTGACCAATCGCATCTCCAAACGCACGAATACGCACAAATATAGACGCAGGCACACAGACACCACACACACACACACACACACACACACACACACACACACACACACACACACACACACACACACACACACACACACATACACACACAAAATGCCGAGTAGCCACACGTTAAACTCGTTACTGTTGGCGGCACTGACAAGGATACGCTTGTTTGAATTGTGTTAAACGCATCAGATTGTTCCCGTTGGGGCAGCTTCGACCTCTCTCTAATTATTCGTCTGTTATAAGGCCGAGTATGGGAATCGTCGAGCAAAAATAAACGGAACTTATGGTTTACTTTTGGCATTCTGCCGCGATTTCGCTTTGCTTCCCGTTGCGTTTGACGTCACAATTGTAGGTTGTGACGTCACGAAAGTTATGACGTCTTTGGTGATGACGCTGGTGAGCGTTGTTAGTTCTTATTGGTTAAGCCGTTGTATTACTCGAAGTCTATTAGCTACTGAACGTACGCTTTTCCCCCACTAATTATCCTTTTTATCGGGTACTGGGGACGGGTCTGAATCCCTTTAATTACCGCACGATCCAACGCTAATCACATTGTGGCACAGCGAGATACGCACTTGATTAACCTTGGAGAAGGCAACGAATCCCCCAGCAGAAGCGGCGAAGAAGGAACACAAGAAGCGCTGCCACTCGGACTGTGAACCGGTTGTTGAGCGCGAAACTGAGAGGTAACTTTCTCTCAGTAATCGCGTACGACAACAATGACGTCACAGCCTATGAACTGAAAGCGTCCAGCGTGCTATCTTCGCGCAAATTAATCGTGATTATTTTAACGCATCTGTCATAACACGAGAAAGCTCCTAGACATTGCTCCGAGATCAGCTAACACACGGGTCCGAACCAGGGGCGCATGCGGGGGCAGCGGCGGCAGCGGCGGCGGCCAACGCGTCCCACCGAAGCAGACTCCTGCAAGATGCGTCGGTCGCCTCCTGCTCTCACTGGCCTGCAGCTACGCTTCAGTTTTCCCCTTCCTCTTTTTTATCCTCTTATTTTTTTGTTTGATTTATTATTATTGTTTTTGGGTTTTTTATTTTTATTATTTATTGATATTGATTTTTATCATTTTTAAATCATCACGAAAGCGCCAAAAAGAAAACAAAAAAATGAAGAAAAGAAGATCGAAACCCCCGGGAAAAGCCAGAAGAAAAGAAGGGAAAGAAAAGAAGACGAAGAAAGAAGATGAGACAAGAAAAACCGAAATAAACAGAGAGACAACGCCAGGATAAAGAAGATCCCCGGAATAGAAAGCAAACAGAAAAAACGTAAGAAAACGAGCCCATGAAAAAGGAAGAAAGCAAAAGAAACAAAACTCACTCCGATAAAAAACCTCCCTTTCTAAAACAGCACGATCGTCATACTCGGTAATATCATAATTACGTCCGAAAGTGTAGCAAAATTTCGACTCGCCCTGTTCCTCCTCACACTCGCACTTCCCCTCCCTACTCCTACATCTTCATCTCATCCTCAAACTCCTCCCATCCTCCTCTCTGCCTCCCCCCATAATCCCCTCCCCTCCTCCTCCTCTCTCCTCCTCCCCTCCTCCATCCTCTCCTCCTCCCAGCCCTACTCTTCTCCTCCTCCCTCTCTATACTCCCATTCCCTCTCCCTTCCGCCCCTTCGCCCTTCTCCCCTTTTCCCCCTCTCCCTCAGCCCTGCCCAAACTGTCCAAATTGGCATTATCTACGTTGTAAATAAAGAATCCTTGGGGGGACGACGCCCAAGAAAAAAAAGGTGTTTTAGCCAACACTTTTCCGCACGAGGCGTCACGCAGGCCGGGCTGGTGGGATTGCCTGCCTCGAGCGCCTCGCCTCACGGGCCGCAGCTTCCTAGATTCCTGCAGGATTGTTTCCAGAAAGCCTCAAAAAGTCCTCGGGGAACTGTCACGGCCGCGACGCCGCACTCCTTGACCCTTAGCCCCGAGCGGCGAGAGATCGGAGAGAAGGTGCTGATGCCTGAGACGCCGGGCGGGATGCTGCCTCTCGCCAGCATGATGCGCGGCGGTGAGAGCTGTCAGGCTGGGGGAGGCAGGGGGGAGCAGGGGAGAAGAAGGGAGTGGGAGAGAAGGAAGATGGGAGAGAGAATGAGATTGAAAGGATAATGGGGAAAGAGAGCGAAAGGAAGGGAGAGAGAGAGAGAGAGAGAGAGAAGGAGGAGAGAGAGAGAAGGAGGAGAGAGAGAGAAGGAGGAGAGAGAGAGACAAGGAGGAGAGAGAGAGAGAGAAGGAGAGAGAGAGCGAGAGAGGGAGAGAGAGAGAGAGAGAGAAAGGGAGAGAGAGAGAGAGAGAGAGGGAGAGGAGAGAGGAG
>NC_051387.1:24780475-24785475 GCF_015228065.2 Penaeus monodon
TTGCTGCTCAATGGGGGTTTCGGAGGACTCTCGTGCTCAGGTGGGGCTGCGGGGGACTCTCGCTGCTCAATGGGGGTGCGGGAGGGGCTCTTGCTGCTCAGTGGGGCGGGAGGACTCTTGCTGCTCAGTGGGCTGCGGGATTATCATGATGGGGAGGCGGAGGGGGGGGGGAGAAGCAAAGGGAGGGAGGCAGGGGGATAGAGGTGATGGAGAGGAAAGGGGGGGGAGAGCAGGAGGAAAGGGAGACCGATATATATATATATATATATATATATATATATAGAGAGAGAGAGAGAAGAGGAGAGGGGAAGAGAGAGAGAGAGAGAGAGAGAGAGAGAGAGAGAGAGAGAAAGAGAAAGAGAGAGAGAAAGAGAGAGAGAGAAATAGGTAGATAGATAGATAGATAGATATAGATAGAGATAGGGATAGAAAGATAGAGATAGAGATATAGAAAGATAGAGATAGATAGATAGATAGATAGATAGATATAGAGAGATAGATTGAGACAGATAGATAGATACAGAGAGATAGATATAGAGAGATAGATAGATATAGAGACAGATAGATATAGAGAGAGAGAGAGAGAGAGAGAGAGAGAGAGAGAGAGAGAGAGAGAGGAGAGAGAGAGAGAGAGAGAGAGAGAAATAGGGCAATACTAGAAGAAAAAATAAAATTTTGGTAATTTTGTTGGTCATGTTCGTCTATTATGAGAATCGGAAAAGTTGAAAGAGTTGGCGGTGCAATTGCCGTCGTCCGTGGCGCTGAGCGGCGGGGGCGACGAGGGGCAGTGGAAACGACGGTGAGAAAGATCAATAAGTAGATCTGATATGGAATGGCAATTCGGAGATCAACGTGATATATTTATAATATGGATAATGATAACTAATATTTTAGTAATGACAGTGATAAATGATGGCAATTATAATCAGTGATCACAATTAGGATATTGATGTTAATGAACGATACTTAGATAAAACTGAGAATGAAAATGATCTCTATATCAGCGTGCGATATGATATCAGGAAAGGGTACTTGAAGCTTTTTGATTTTGAGAAGAATTTTAGTTCGTCGTGAAACTCTTTAAAAAAATCTTTATTTTATATAATAATATTTGATAATGCTGCTGCTGCTGATGATGATGATATAGTAATAATGGTAATCAGTGTCAATAATGATAATGTTAATGATTATGATAGTAATGATAATAATAATAATAATGATAATGATAATAGTAACGATAATAATTATGATAATGATGATAATTATGGTAATAATAATGATAATAATAATAATGATGATATTAATAATAATGATATAACAATGATATTAATGATAAGGATAATAGTAGTGACAATGATAATGATAATAATCATAATCATCAGCATCAGCATCATAATGATAATAACAATGATAATGATGTTGATAATAACAACAACAAAAACAACAACACCGTCACCTCCAACAACGATAATGATAATTTTGAAAGCGATAATGAGAAAAGCAAGGATGAGGGCGAGGCATGGCCCTTCACGGCCAGTGCCAATTCGCGCCAGACAAGCTGACGGAGACAATCACAGACCCATCATCGACTGCCAAGTTCTGGCTTAAAGGCGAAACGGGTTTCATCCTTGCTGCACAGGATCAATGTCTCTTTACGCGAAATTACCAAGCCAACATAATAAATGCGTCTGACCTGAATGCGTTGGCTCTGTAATGATCCAACTGACTCTATTGGTCATTTCATCACAACACGCTTTGTTCTAGCCCCTCATGAACGGAGGAACACATAACAGAGTCGCCCGGATTCTCCGGTGAAAAAGTTGCCAGGATCGAAGGAGCCAAATACAGAGCAAGCACGGATACCACAGAGAACGAGGCACGAGAGTCGCCGCAGTGCAATTCCTTGGGACTTCTCTCTCCATCCAGACAGCCATAGAACCGGCCAGACATTTTGTTAAAGATAGTAGTGGCGAGACAGGCCACTGGACTGATGTGGCAGGAGCATCAGTGAAGAAATTTGAGACGTTAACCGAGCAGTAACACTTTGAAATAGAGATTGCAAAAGGGCGACAATTTCAGTGAGAGAGCGCCCCTACTCGAACCAAAAGAGGAATTGATAACCTCAAACCCAAGTACCGGGAAAGCGTTCTTGCAAGAAGTCCAGGAGACCAGGACTCCAAGGTGATGATGATGATTGTAAAATGATAATTAATAATAATAAAAAGGTAAGTATAGTGATAATAATGATTCTGATAACAATAACATATAATGTTGATGGTGGTAATGAAAATGGTGACGCCGATAACGATAATGATGAATATAACAATATTAATTAATAATGATTATGATAGTAATAATGTTAATGAAATGAATAAAAACAATCAGGCGACTAGTGAAGAAAACGACAGACCAGCGGATTACTTCCTCAGCTGCTAAGAAGGAAGGAAAAGCTAATCCGCCGTCTTGCCCCCCCCCCCTCCCCCTCCCCCCAATTCACTTTTCCAGCTGCCGCCGCGTCGCTTTCCAGCCACGCCCCCCCCCCCCTCCCTGCCCTTCCCCGCTCTCCTCCTCCTGCTGCTCCTCCGATCTTCGCCTCCTGCTCCTCTTCGCCCTCCTCCACTACTGCTACTATTACTGCCACTGCTTTTACTTTACTACTGTTACTCCTGCTATCACTGCTACTGGTAACAAAAGCATGGTTATTATGATCGCCATCGTATTGTTATCCTTACTATTGTTGTTACTTCACTGACACGATTTTATGTTTCATCACTGTTCTCCGTAATGTTGCTGCTGCTGGTGGTGTCGCCATCATCGCCATCATTATCACTGTCATCACCATCACTGGTAATAGTTTTATTATTGTTACTGTTGTTACTGCACTTATATTCTCGTAAATAGTGTGGCATTGCTGTTATTATCATTACTATTTCAGGTATTATTATTCATGTTATGCTAATTGTCTATGTTAGTATCATTATTGTTATTATTATTGTTATTATTATTATTATTATTATTATTATTGTTATTATTATTATTATTATTATTATTATTATTATTATTATTATTATTATTATTACTGTTATTATTATTATTATTATTATTATTATTATTATTATTATTATTATTATTATTATTATTATTATTATTATTATTATTATTTTATCATTATTATTGTTATTATTATTATTGTTGTTGTTGTTATTGGTGTTGTTGTTGCTGTTGTTATTATCATCAATATCATCATCATCACTGTTTTTATTAATTGTATTATCATAAGTACTGATACACGTACCTACTGATATTAACGAAGCGCGTCGTACGGGTGCGTGCGCCCGAGAAGGTCTCAGACCAATTTTCTTTAGTAAATGTTTTGTTAATTTAAGCTTTCATCTTTAATGTAAGCATCGATATTTTCACGTGTTTGCACTGCAGACTTGAGGTCGAGTGCATGAACGTGAATATATATCGAAGCTCATGTTGTAAATGAAGGTGTAAGTTGATGAACCATTTAATAAAAGTATGGCCGGCAATTGGTCTGAGACCCCCTGTGGAAGCGCATATATTCATACCAATTTTTCAATTTTTTCCAAAATATTCGTCAACATATGCTGCCCTTACCTGCTCCTACACGCCCACCCCCTCCCCCTCGCGATGAGGAGCCAGTGAGGGCTCCAGCCGAGATTAATACTACGCTCATCTGCACAAGGAGAGGGTGAGGGCGCAGAGGAGAGTTATGAGAGGGAAACAGGTAGGAGGGAGAGAGGCAGAGAGGGAGAGTTAGAGAGAGGAAGGAGTGGGAGTAAGAGTGGGAGAGGGAGAGGGAGAGGGAGAGGTTGAGATAAGAGGGAGAGGGAGAGATAGAGATAAGAGGGAGAAGGGGTAGGAGTAGGAATAGGAGAAGGAGTATGAGGACAAAAAGAAAGAGGAGGGAGAGGGATGAGAAAGGGACAGACAGTAGGAATGGGAGGGATGAATAAATGAAAGGAGAGAGAGAGAGAGAGAGAGAGAGAGAGAGAGAGAGAGAGAGGAGAGAGAGAGAGAGAGAGAGAGAGAGAGAGAGAGAGAGAGAGAGAGAGAGGGGGGGGGGGGGCTGGCTCTGATTAATATTCGAGTCACAGATTAATCTGGAAACACTCGGATCCCGCGCGAACACAGGGAGGACCTGGCAACGGCGGCGTCACAAAAAGGGGAAATGTGGCTTGAAATTACCGTGACTTGCTGAAGAAGGAGAAGGAGGGGTGAGGAATGGGAGGATGGGGAGGAGGGAGGGAGGGAGGGAGGAAGAGGAGGGGAAGAGAAAGGGAGGAGGAGGGACAGGAAGGGGAAGAGAAAGGGAGGAAGAAGAAGAAGAAGGGGAAGATAAGTTTGGGAGGAGGAAGGGAAGGAGGGTGGAAAAGAGAAGAGAAGAGAATAGGATGGGGAGGAGGAAGTGGAGGGGAAAGAAGGGGAAAGAGAGGTTAGGGAGAGTGAAGAAGATAGAGAATGGATGGAGGAAAAGAAGGGGAAGAGAAAGAAAGGAGGAGGAAAAAAAGGAAGATGATCGGAAAAGAAGAGGGAGGAAATGAAAGGAAGAGGAAAGGAGGGCAGACAGGTAGGAAAAATGGGAGGAGGAGGAAAGGAAGAACCAGGGAAGATGGGAGGAGAGGAACGATGATGATGGAGGGAGTAAACGGGGAAGAAGAAGAGAAAGAGGGGGTGGGGGCAAAGAGGATGGGGGGGAGATAACAGAGGGGGAAGTAGGACAGGAGGGAGGAGAGACAGGCGAAGAGGAGGCGAAGAAAGAGAAGGAGAAAAGATAAAGAGGGACGAAGAACAATTGCTTGGAAAGCGTAAGAAATGAGAGGAGGTAGAGAAGGGGAGGGGAATACGGAAGAGGAAAACGAGGGAGAATGAGTATCTCAAGAAGTGAGATGGAACTGACAGAGTCTGAGCGAGAGACGTGTTAAAAACCCATCTCTCGCCCTTGTTTTTCACCTCTTCTCTTTCCTTCTTCTCTC
>NC_051387.1:24790475-24795475 GCF_015228065.2 Penaeus monodon
GTGTGTGTGTGTGTGTGTGTGTGTGAAATATGCCTATGCCTGCAAAGTTTTGCTTAGCAAGACCTGAGTAGCTTTGAGTGGACGTTGAGATGTTTTAAATGAACTTCTGGATCCTAATTAGAGGTTCGTTGATTGCTTAATTAAAAGGATGAGGTTTTTAGAGTCTGATTTGATGTTTTTTTTTTACTATATTTCTATTTCTGTCTCTGTTACGCTGTCTATCTGTGTCTCTGTTTCTCTGTCTCTGTCTCTCTCCTTTCTCTCTGACAGACAGACAGACAGGAGGTAGAGACGAAGAGGCGGGAAAATAAGAGATTGAGGGAAGGATGAAAGGAAAAAAGAGTGGAGGAGGACAGGAAAGAAGGATGGAAGAAGGGAGGAAGGGAGAAAAGGAAGAAAAGAAAGAGACAGACTGAGTATGGGTGTGTCAGGAAGGGAGGAAGGAAGGAAAGAAGAGGAAGGAGGGTGAGAGACTAAGAAAAGAAAGTAGAGAGGCGAGAAGAGTAGGAAAGAGAGAAGAAGAGAAGAGAAGAGAAAAGAAGAGAAAAGGGTTGTCAGGAAAGAATAATTTTGTCCAAATAGGATTCCCAAAATCGGCTTAGTTGTACGAGCATATGCTTTTGTTCTTTCCTTTAAGGTCCTTCGGCGTCCCAGCTGAAGCAAGCGAAGGAGCCTCGCCTGTCTTGGCGTGAATTGTAACAGGCCTCTGTTCATGTACAGGTAATATCTGCCTCTTCAATTTCCAAGGCCAAGGACAGAGGTAACTGCAATGGCACAATAAACTGTGCAAAAGACACTGATTTGAAAGGACACACAAGCGCACACGCACGCGCACACGCACGCGCACACGCATACGCACACGCATACACATACACATACACATACACATACGCATACACATACACATACACATACACATACGCATACACATACACATACACATACACATACACATACACATACACATACACATACACATACACATACGCGCACACACACACACACACACACACACACACACACACACACACACACACATACTCTCTTGTACACTAACACACCCTCTGTTGAAGTAATACTAGGCGCTACAGAAATTATTACAGACTGCAAAACCTTGGCTACATATATCACGTCATGCCTGAGAAGCGACAATTTTACTCCATCAATTTATAAGTTTAGGAAGGAGCTGAAGAAGTGCGCGGCAGGCGAAGAGAGAGGCAAGGGAAAATGAGAGAATTATGAGGAGCAGGAGGAGGAGGAGGAGAAGAAAAAGAAAAAGAAAAGAAGAAGAAGAAGAGAAGAAGAAGAAGAAGAAGAAGAGAGAAGAAGAAGAAGAAGAAGAGAGAAGAAGAAGAAGAAGAAGAAGTAGTAGAATAAGAAGAAGAAGGAGGAGGAGGGGGAGGGGGAGAGGGAGGAGGAGAAGATGGGGAGAAGGAGGAGGAAGAGGGGGAGGAGGAGGAGAGGAGGGAGGAGGAGGAAGAGGGGGAGGAGAGGAAGAGGGGGAGGAGGAGGAAGAGGGGGTGGAGGAGGAAGAGGATGAGGAGGAGGAAGAGGAGGAGGAGGAGGAGGAGGAGGAGGGGGAGGAGCAGGAGGAGGAGGAGGAGAAGAAGAAAAAGAAAAAGAAGAAGAAGAAGAAGAAGAAGAAGAAGAAGAAGAAGAAGAAGAAGAAGAAGAAGAAGAAGAAGAAGAAGAAGAAGAAGTAGTAGAGTAGTAGTAGAAGAAGAAGAAGAAGGAGGAGGAGGGGGAGGGGGAGAGGGAGGAGGAGGAAGAGGGGGAGGAGGAGGAAGAGGGGGAGGAGGAGGAAGAGGGGGAGGAGGAGGAAGAGGGGGAGGAGGAGGAAGAGGGGGGGAGGAGGAAGAGGAGGAGGAGGGAGAAGGAGAAGGAGAAGAAGAAGAAGAAGAAGAAGGAGGAGGAGAAGGAAGGAAAAGAAGAAGAAGGAGGAGGAGAAGGAAGGGGAGAAGATGAAAAGGAGGAGGAGGTGTAAAAGAAAAAAAGAAAACGGAAAGAAAAAAATAGAAAAAGAGATGGAAGAAAAAAGAGAAAGAGAGGGAGATGGAGATGATGATGGAGATAGTGATAGTGATGGAGATGGACATGGAGTTGATGATGGAAAAGGTGATGAAGATAGTGGTGGAGATGGAGATAGAGATGGTGGTGTATATGGTGATGGAGATGGAGATGGAGATAGAGATAGAGATGGTGATGGAGATAATGGAGATGGAGATGATGTAGATAGAGATGGAGGAAGAGAAGTATATATAGAGAAAGGGGAGAAAGAAAAGCAAGTATAGTTCAAAGAAGGATTCGAGGGGAAGGAAACGAAGAACGAGAAGGAACAAATGGGGATGAGGTAAGAGAGCGAAGTAAGAACAAAGGCAAAACAAAGGAGAATGAATGAGACGCCGTAGGAGCCCAAGAAATGAGACGAAGAGGAGAAGGGAGGAGGAGCCAGGAAGAGAGAGAACAACAGTGGCGCGGAGCAGAGGCGTGCAACAAGGGCTCGAATCAGGCGGCGTCGTCGCTCAGCGCCTCCCTCGCTTCTCTCGCTTCTCTCGCCTCCCTCGCCTCTCACCTCCCTCGCTTCTCTCCTCCCTCACCTCTCGTCTCTCGCCCCTCTCGCTTCTCGACTCCCTCACTTCTCTCACCTCTCTCGCCTCCCTCGCTTTTCTCGCCTCCCTCGCTCCTCTCACCTCCCTCGCTTCTCTCGCCTCCCTCGCCTCTCCCGCCCCACTCGCTTCTCTCGCCTCCCTCTCCTCTCTCACCTCTCTCGTCTCCCTCTTCTGTCTTACCTCTCTCGCCTGCCTCGCCTCCTTCACCTTCTCTCGCCTGCCTCGCCTCCTTCACCTTCTCTCGCCTGCCTCGCCTCCTTCACCTTCTCTCGCCTGCCTCGCCTCCTTCACCTTCTCTCGCCTGTCTCGCCTCCTTCACCTTCTCTCGCCTGCCTCGCCTCCTTCACCTTCTCTCGCCTGTCTCGCCTCCTGCACCTTCTCTCGCCTGCCTCGCCTCCTTCACCTTCTTCCGCCTCCCTCGCCTCCTGCACCTTCTCTCGCCTGCCTCGCCTCCTTCACCTTCTCTCGCCTGCCTCGCCTCCCTCGCCTGAGTGTTCTGGGGACCGGGTGCTCGGACGAAGGGGCTTAATTCGGATGATTGGATTTATTTTTGACCGCGACATTTTTTTAAGGCGTCTTTATTAAAAGTTGAAGGGGAAGGAAAGGGGGAAAGGAAAAGGAATGGACGAGTGGAAGGAGGAGGAAGAAACAGGTGTTCGAGGACAGTGCAGAGGATGACAGGCAAGTGGATGACTGTGCGAAGTGGGTGTATAATCCTGAGGTAAATGTATGAGGTAAAATCTAGAGCAACATGACTAGTGAATGAAAATATTCACATTTGCAATAGAGTAGCAGAGCAAATGTTAAATTACACTTGAAAACATCACTAGTTAATTTTTATAAATGTTTAATGTCCTCTTACACATTTCAAGTGAGCAAAAAATCAATATTTCATATTCAGATAACGCGATAAATATTCACGTGCAAGCATAATTCACGCTCTGTGAGTTCTCAGTACTGACTATGTATCACCCACTATTTTCCACTTTTCCCAGTGGTGAGAAATATCAGTATTTCCCACAAAACTTCTGACTCTGGAAAGAGGTGGGTTATTATATAAGGAGGGAAACGTGTGTGTGGCTATGTTTTTTCTGTGTGTTTATGCTCGTTTGTTTGAAAGCGCGTAGACCTGTTAACAACAGTTGTGACCTCCATATTTTCAACAGAGGAGGTGAGGCTGCCTCGTTTAACTTTAAGCTCCTGGAAGTGTTGGTAATTTAAGTCTCATTTACATGCATATTCTTGTCTACTTGGGAAGGTGAGGATAAACAAAGGAGAGAGAGAGAAGTGGGGAGGGAAGGGAGGGGAAGAGGGAGAGGGAGGAGGGAGGAGGGAGGGGGAGGGGGAGGGGGAGGGGGGATAGGGAAAGGGAAAGGGAGAGGGAAGAGGAGGGGGGAAAGGAGAGGAAATAGGAGAGAGGGGAGTAGAATAGAGGAGTAGGGGAGAGGGAAAGAGAAGGGGAGGGAAAGGGAGAGGAACAGGGAGGGGGAGAGGGGGAGGGGGTGGGGGAGGGAGAGACAGAGACAGAGAGATAGATAGATAGAAATATAGATAGAGATAGAGATACATAGATATAGTTATATATATATATATATATATATATATATATATATATATAGAGAGAGAGAGAGAGAGAGAGAGAGAGAGAGAGAGAGAGAGAGAGAGAGAGAAATAGAGGAGATATAGATATAGATAGAGAGAGATATATATAGATACAAAGATATATATCTATATCTATAAATATAAATAGATATAAATATAGATATATATAGAGAGAGATAGAGAGATATAGATAGAGAGAGATATATAGATAAAGATAGAGAGAGAGATATAGATAGATAGAGAGATATAGACAGAAAGACAAATATAGACAGAGAGAGAGAGAGATTGAGAGATATATTTGAGAGAGAGAGAGAGAGAGAGAGAGAGAGAGAGAGAGAGAGAGAGAGAGAGAGAGAGAGAGAGAGAGAGAGAGAGAGAGAAAAGAGAGAGAGAGAAGAGAGAGAGGAGAGAGAGGAGGAGGAGAGAGAGAGAGAGAGGAGGGAAGAGAGAGAGAGGAGAGAGAGAGAGGAGGAGAGAGAGAGGAGAGAGAGAGAGAGAGAGAGAGAGAGAGAGAGAGAGAGAGAGAGAGAGAGAGAGAGAGAAGGGATGGGAGGGAGGTAGAAGGAGAGAGAAACAAGAATGCAGTCTCGCTAACCCGTGGTTGTATTTCAAATTTAAGGCTACAATAAATGAAGACAAATTTTGTTTATGTAAATCTGCAAGTTGTAAACAGGCTCATTATGTATTCAAGGATAAATATCCACATTCGAACATAAATCCAGGAATTCGCAAAGAAGACAGAAAGAGTGGAAGAACGAGAGAGAGGGAAGGGGAGGAAAAAGGAGATGG
>NC_051387.1:24800475-24802975 GCF_015228065.2 Penaeus monodon
TGTGGCGCGGTAGCAGTGTTTGCATCTTGAGGTCAACAGGTGTGGCGGGGTGACGTGGGGTCAGCAGCCTCAGGTAAGCTCCTCTGAGGTCAGCACCTTGGGATGAGCGGGGAGCTTATCATCGCCGTAGCATTAAGCAACTTTTGGCCGACACTTCTGCGTGCGTGTTTATCGCGAAGATGTCATGTCAGTGATGCGTGTTATCACAGTTTTCCCGCACGTTTAATTGCGCCTCGCGTGTGTAAGGCAGATCCAAGACTCCACGAAGCACCGCCCGTAATCCCAGCCAACGTTTCTTACAAGGCCCTCCGCGTGCAGCCGGGCAGTTTAAGGCGTCGAATGCATTACACAGACAGCCATAAACGTTGGCGGGAACAACGCCAAGCAAACGTTTAGGGGGTTTATGAGGCGCAGTTCGTGAGAAAATGAACGTTTGTTCGCACAGATGAATTCCAGCCGCTTGGGAATCCTCTGTGAGTGGACTCATATGGGGTATTTTAGTTCCTTTGCGTTCTTGGTTGTTTTTCTGTTTCTTCTCCAGCTTCAGTGGAGTTTCGCCTCATTAAGATCTGGAAACATTCACAGGAAACCGAAATACGGGGTTATTCTTTTGCTTTTCTCAAGCTCGTTTCGCCGCATCCTCCACAGCCATGTGTTTGCTCGATGTTATCTCGCCTGCTGGTGTTGCTCTCTGGAGATTCCCACAGACTCGACGTTGATATTCGCTTATGGCGAGGTATTTGCAGCACCGGAACCGAAGGTTTTGGAATAATTTATGGCAATACCCTGCGAGGCATTAAAATACAGTCCGAAATGAGCGCAATAAAGGAGTTGGCGCGGTCTGCCGCGATTTCGATAAGGCCGCGGAAGCAGCTGAGGAGGAAGCCAATTACAGCGGCTTGGCGCAAGTGTCGGGACGGATTAGCGGAGACGTTAGGAAGGAAATGGAACTTTTTTGACTTGGCGCAAGAATGCAGAGGAAGGCATCGCGCAGCGGGCGCCCTGCGGGACTAGAGGCTGACTAGCAGAGAAATCCCTAAGTGATGGTGAAGATAGCGATTAGATACAGGGCATTTTATAGACCATTAAGCATGGCTGGGCCCGCGTGCGGCATGTGTAGATAATCATGCCATAAATCAAGCTAAATTATGATTTAGAAGGAATTGGATACGCATTGAAGTTTTCAGCACACATGGGTTTCCACTCGTGTTTCGAAGGTGTGTGGTGGCGCAGGCAGTCCCTAATATTTCATCGGCCACAGCGAAACTATCCTCAAGTTGAGCAATTGCTTCGCACCCGAGGAAAGGAGCGCCCCCCCGTCCCCTCCCCTGCAACTCTTGCCGCGCCCGCGCCTTATGCCGGCGCCATCACGCGCAGATCACTCGCGCTAATCACCTTGACGAGCGACAGAAATCCCGCCGGAGTTCGCCACGGCCAGCGGGGCAGGCGAGCCTCGTAACAGCGCTTTGAAGGCCCTTTATTGCATGTCTGGCCCGAACTGCATCGGAAGAAAAGGGGCATTAAACAGGACTTATTCCCCGAGGAACAAGAATACTTGAGATTTTATGAAAGTTGTCAAGAAGCAAGATTCATTTCGAGTTTATTCACATTTCCAATATCACTCAGTGCTCCAAATACAATTTAGCTCTCTGTTATATTAATTCTAGGATGTCCTAAAACTCCAGGGTTTATTCTTTCTTTCGTTTATTCATTAAGAGAAATTCTGCTTAAAGCGCCAACTAGGGCCATTGAAACAGTTTCAGAACATATTGCAGTCCGTTTTCCTAAATCGCTAGTAACTCAGATTGTAATTAGTTGCTAACGGCCTTTCTCATTTTCTTCCTCGCACCAGCCTCATCTTTGTTTTTATCCCCCCACTATCGTCTGCAGCCCTTCTGCCTGCTCTCCCCTCCTCGTTTCCGAACCCCGCCCACTCGCACAACACACGCCGCTTTTTACGAGGCCAGGACCGCCCATTCCGCGGCGGACCTCAAAAGATCGTAAAGTGAATTAGAATCAATTATGCGGAACACTTACAGCGCGGAGTTATGCGCTCTTAAATTCAAGCATCGCGTCGGCCGAACGGCGTGCGAACGGCCTGTGTCGTGCCGCCTCGCAGGCCGTCGTCACCGACTACCTGAGAGGCGCGAGGCTGGTCGCCGGCGCGACAGGCTCTCGCTGACCCGGTGTGACCTGCGGGATTGCGGGGGCGTGTATGGCGGGCGAGCACCAGTCTGGTGGCGACTGCGACCGTGCACTTCAAGGCTCATAAATTTTCCCAGCTTATGAGTGCGGTTGGCAGCCCTGACTGGTACATTTAGTGGTGGTTGGAGTGCGGGGTTGCTTAGCTCACTTTGGCAATGCTGTCGAGCACGCATGGCATGTATACAGTTGATATAATAATGGTTTCAGAGTTTGTTTGGCTGTCTGGTAATAACGTGAGTCGTGTGTTTACGCTATCGCTGTTGGATGCGATGATAAACCACATTTTTACATTTTG
>NC_051387.1:24807975-24814298 GCF_015228065.2 Penaeus monodon
CATTCCCTCGACATTATCTGAGGGTGGATGGAATTTCACGTATATTGTTCATTCGTTTGTTTGTGTCCCAGTGCTGAAAAAAATACGCACCGTAGAACCGCGTATCAGAACTATAACGCAGTGACTAATTCAGAACCTTCGCAGGCCCTTCCCACAAAAAGAAATGAAATGCGAAAAACACCCCCACCCCCACCCAAAGACCCTAGGCGCCCGCGGCCATGACTCACACCGACACAATGGTCCGCGTTTTTACCGATGTTTCGGCGTGTTTGTGGAGCTGTTGCATCGGGGCCTTAATCTACGCCGTGTTGACGTATCTGCCTGCGGAGTGTTTAGCTCTGGTAATACTATATTCCCCGAGGCATCAGGCAAGGGCGAAGGAAGGGTCTGCCACGGCGCGCCAGGGCCGCGTAGGGAACCGCTGAAAATAGGTGGTCACGTTACGTCGTAATGCGGCCACGGGCTATATCTAGGGTAAAAGGAGCGTTGCTATTGCGTTCTCGTTTTTGTAATTTGGACAGGAAGGCTTCCTCGGATCGCTGACTGGCGAGGACTGACGAACGATCGGGGCTTCTCTGGCACTGTAATCGATAGCCTCATAGGCGCAGACAGTAATGGCAAACAGGTGCACGCACTGTGAAGCACTGTAGGAGAAGGGAATGATAGAAAGTGGAGGAGAGAAGGAGAGGGACAGGAAAGGAGAGAAAATTAGAGGAGAGGAGAGAAAAGAAGAGAAAATTAAGGGAGAGGAGAGAAGAGGAGAGGAGATGAGAGGGGAGGGGAGGAAAGGAGAGGAGGGGAGAGAACAGGAGAGGAGATGAGAGGGGAGGGGAGGAAAGGAGAGGAGGGGAGAGAAAAGGAGAGGAGATGAGAGGGGAGGGGAGGAAAGGAGAGGAGGGGAGAGAACAGGAGAGGAGATGAGAGGGGAGGGGAGGAAAGGAGAGGAGGGGAGAGGAGAGAAAAGGAAGGAGGTTGAAGGACGTAGGAAGAGGAGGTAATGGAGTAGGAGGAAGTAGAAGACGAAGAAGGAAAGCGAGGAGCTTGAATCTAAGAATAAGACAGAAAAGAAAAGAAAAATATATATATGATAAGATGGTAGCAATAAAGCAACAATATGATGACAGTGATAGTTATAACTTTGATAACAATAATATTATTTTTATTATTATTTTCATGTTTCTTCTTCTCATTATTATTATTATTATTATTATTATTATTATTATTATTATTATTATTATTATTATTATTATTATTATTATTATTATTATTATTTCTTATTTTTTCATCTTCTGCTTCTTCTTCACTTTATAATAATAATAATAATAATAATGAAGTAATAATGAAGTTAGCAATGATGACATCTTGAAGGCACACGTGAAGTGCAGACCTCAGCTTGTGCTCCCATATTTCTTTTTGAAGCCACTTATATAAAAGTAATAATTAATTAAACTATGACAGGTCCCTTTTCTGTGATGCATTACGCCGCACTGGCAATGAATCTTTAAGCTGGAACCGAGATCCGTAAGAGAGATCCTTAACCCGTAAAAGAATCTGACTCGCCTCGAAAATTTGATCAGCTGTGCTGGACATGCCAGCCTACCCTACATTCTGAATCAACACTATTACCTCTCTCCTTCTGGCAAGCGAATCCCTTGGCACCGATGAACACAAGTCAACTACGGTACCCTCTTTGACAGACGCATATGAACTAATGATACTGTGATTACTGTACCAATAATGTGCAATTTTGCTAAGTAACTTCTACTACTACTACTACTACTACTACTATTACTACTATTACTTCTATTACTACTGTTACTACTATTACTACAACAACAACAACAACAACTACTACTACTACTACTACTACTGCTTGCTGTACTGTATCTACTGCTACTCTATGCTACTGCTACTCTACTGTCTGTGCTACTACTATATACTACTACTATACTATATACTACTCATCTACTATACTACTGACTACTTTTATACTATATACTTTTACACTACTACTAAACTGATATACGATAACTATTAACTACTACTACTACTTTTACTACTACTACTACTGCTGCTTCTGCTGCTGCTATTACTACTATTACTACTACCACCACCACTACATATACACTAATCCTATATGCCACACACTACTACTACTACTCTTCTACTACTACTAACTACTATATACTACTACTACTACTACTATACTACTACTATTACTATTACTATTACTATTACTATTACTGCCAGTGCTACTAATGATGATGATAATGATGACAACTATCGTAATGAAACTGATAATGACGATAATATTAATAACGATTAATGCTGATTATAATATAAGATAATAATAGGGATAATAATAAAAAGGTAAAAAATAATAATGATAATGATAATAATGATAACATTAATGAAACAAGGATGATAGTGGTAATAACGATAGGTGATAGTAACAATGATACTAATACTATTACTACTACTAATGATAATGATAATGATATTGATGATGATAGCAACAATAGTAATAATGAAAATAATGCTCGACAATTATGATAGTAATAATAATGGTAATGATGATAATAATGACGATGATGATAATAATGATGATATTGTTAATAATGATAATAATAATAGTGATGATAATATTAATGATGATGATGATGATGATAATAATGATTATTATTATTATTATTAATGATTAATAATTCCAGTGGTGGTCATAATGATAATACAAATAATGATATGATACTGGCAAAGGAGATAATAATAATAGTAATGATAATCATGATAATAATTACAATAGAAATAAAGATTTATATTGGCATACCACGTAGATGAATAATAATGATAACGATGAAATAATTATAAAGGATTATGAAATAATTTGAATGATGATAATGATGAGAGTAATAATAATAACAGTAATAATAATAATGATAATAATAATGATAAGAAGAAGTAGAATGATAATGATACTATTGCTACTACTTCTAATACTAATGATAATAAGGAAGATAGTAATAACGATAACGATGAAGATAATAATGATTATAATGGTATTTATGCTAATTGACATCATTGACATCCCACTTGGATGCGATAACCGCAGGAAAAAAGGGCCAACAGAAATTTAAGAATTTCTGCCAACTTCGTGCAAATCTTGCACAAAGTTGGCCGCTCCTGCCGAGTACTGTCTCTCTGCAGTGATCCCCCCCCCCTTGCGGCTGCAACTCCCTCAGGAGAGCAGGCTCGGGGGGGGGGGGGGGTTGGTGCAACTTGGTGCTATGTTTTTGCATTCTTATGGAGCGAGCATTAAGCCCGTGCTGGTAACACAACAGCAAAAATGATTTATGGCAAAGGAACCATAAAATCACAGTAGGGATGATGGCAGTGATGGCAATATGCAGTGATGACTATATTGATGATAAGGATTGATACAGATATCGACACGTAGCGAATGCAAATAAGAATCAAGGGGCAATCTAAAAGTGCAGAGTAGAAGTGGCTGAGCTTATTCAGGGAAGAAGTGGAAATAAGGATTAAACGCTTCGACACAGAGCGAGCGCAGGAGAGGGGGGGGCCGGGAGGGGCCCCCCCAGGGGGGAGGGGCCCAGCTGCCGGAGAGCGGATCCCCCGCCCCCCCGCCGGGCGTGCAGCTCGTTTGCGGGGGAAGTTAGTGACAAGTTTGGACGGTTGCAAGTTCTATGGCCAAAGTTTGAACTTCATCGGGATGAAACTTGATTCAGTTTGTGGGGGAAATAGGAAAAAGAATTTCAGAAAGGTATGTGTGTGTGCAGGACAAGGTGTGCGGAGCTCCCAGGGGGTGGGAACTCTGCAAAGGGTGTCTCGCACGCGTCCCCACGACGACTCTGTCTGTCTGTCTCTCCCCCTCCTTCTCTCTCTCCTCTCTCTGTCTCTCTCTCTCCTCTCTCTCCTCCTCTCTCCCCCCCTCTCCCCTCTCTCTCTCTCCTCTCTCTTTTCTCTCTCCCTCTCTCTCTCTCCCCTTTTTCTCTCTCCTCTCCTCTCCTCCTTCTCCCTTTAATAAGAATCCAAGGGGGGGAATTTAAAGTGCCAGAGTAGGAAGTGGGGCCCCCCCCCCCCCCCCCCCCCCCCCCCCCCCCCCCCCCCCCCCCCCCCCCCCCCACCCCCCCCCCATTCAATGAACGTAAATTTTTTTTTTTCCCCGCTTCGACTTACATTTTAAAAAATTTTTTCAAACACCCCCGGGGGGCCCCCCCTCCCCACCATCTCTCCCTTCTATCCCCCTCCCCCCTTCACCTCTTTCATTTCTTTTCTTTCATTTCTTCCGTTTCTTCCCCTCTTTTCTTTTTTTCTCTTTCGGTCTTTCTCTTTTCACTCTCTTCTTCTGCCCTCTCTTCTCTCTCCCCCCCTTCTCCCCTCCCTACTCTCTCTCTTCTCTCCCTCCCTCCTTCTCTCTCTCCCTCTCTCTCCTCTCTCTCTCTCTCTCTCCCCCTCCTCCTATCTCTCTCTTCTCTCTCTCGTCCTCTCCTCTCTCTCCTCCCCTCTCCTCCTCTCTCCTCTCTCTCCTCTCTCTCTTCTCTCTCTTTTCTCCTCTCTCTCTTCTCTCTCTCTCTCCATCTCTCTCTCTTCTCCTCTCCTTTTCTCTCTCTCTTCTCTCTCTCTTCTCTCTCTCTTCTCTCTCTCTCTCTCCTCTCTGTCTCTCTCTCTCTCTCTCTCTCTCCTCTTCTCTCTCTTTCTCTCTCTCTCTCTCCTCCTTCCTCTCTCTCTCTCTCTTCCTCTCTCTCTCTCTCTCTCTCTCCTCTCTCTCCCCTCTCTCTCTCTCTCTCTCCTCTCTCTTTCTCTCGTCTCTTCTCCTCTCTCCCCTTCCTCTCCTTCTCTCTCTTCTCTCTCCTCCCCTTCTTTCCTCTTCTCTCCCCCTTCTCTCTCCGTCTCTCTCTCTTTCTCTTCTCTCCCTCCTCTCTCTCTCTCTCCCCCTCTTCTCTTCTCCTCATCTCTCTTCCCTCTCTCTCTCCTCTCTTCTCTCTCTCCTCTCTCTCCTCTCTCCCCTTCTCTCCTCTCTCTCTCTCTCTCTTTCTCTCTCTTTCTCTCTTCTTCTCTCTCTTTTTCTCTCTTTCTCTATTTTTTCTCTCTCTCTTCCTCTTTCTCTCTCTCCCTCTCTCTCTCCTTTTCTCTCTTCCTTCTCTCTCTCTCTCCCCATCCCTCTCTCTCTCTCTCTCCCTCCCCCCTCTCTCTCTCTCTCTCTTCTCCCCTCTCTCTCTCCCCTTTTCTCTCTTCTCTCTCTCTCCTCTCTTCTTTCTCCTTTTTCTCTCTCTCTTCTTCCTCTCTCTCTTTTCTCCCCCCCTCCTCTCTCTCTCTCCCCCCCCCCTCCTCTCTCTCTCTCTCTCTCTCTCTCTCACATACATACATACATACATACATACATACATACATACATACATACATACATACATACATACATACATACATACATAAATACATACATACATACATATTTTTATATTTATATATTTATATATTTGTATTTTATATTTTTATATATTTTATATATATATATATAAAATATATATATATATTATATATATTTTATTATTGTATATGTATATTATAATATTTTTATATGTATATGTATATGTATATATGTATATGTAATTTATATTTTATATGTATATGTATATGTATATATATTATATATATTTATATATTAATATATAGTGTTTTGTGTGTGTGTGTGTGTGTGTGTGTGTGTGTGTGTGGGTGTGTTTTTGTGTGTGTGTTGTGTGTGTGTTGTGTGGTTCGTGTGTGCGTGTGTGTGTGTGTGTTTGTATATGTATGTATTATATATTATCTATATATATATATATTATATATATAATATATTTTAATATATTTATTTTATATATATGGCTGTGTATAGTTATATATATATTTTTGTGGGTGTGTGTGTGTGTGTGTGGGTATGTATGGTATTATGTATGATGTATGTATGTAGGATATACGTTTTAAAATATGAAATTATAACATATTATTAAAATTATCTAATATCTATATTATCCTATATATGTTAATTATTACTATATATATATATATATTATTATATATATTATTTTATAATTTTTTATATATATATATATAGACACGCATGCACAAACACGCACACTCCTGCGTAGCCCGGTCCTCCCTCCAGCCTCCGCGTCCTACTGAGGTGACGCCAGAGTCCGTTGGTAATTCCAGGCTTGCGGATCTGCACCAGAAGGGCTATTTATTTCATTTCCAGATTGTTCTATTTTAGCCATTTTTATTTATCAATTTATTATTATTATATAGTTTTTTAATTTTTTTTA
>NC_051387.1:24814398-24816898 GCF_015228065.2 Penaeus monodon
AGAGAGAGAGAGAGAGAGAGAGATTTGTGAAACGGGCCAACAATACCAGATGAAGTACAGAATCGTTTCAGTGGCTGAACAGAAAGCATCAGCATTTCTGTTCGTTATAACGTGGCTCCAGATCAGAGAGGAAAAGGATCCCATTGCTTAGCGAGGAGGAGACTTGCCTGACGCCCTCCCCGGCGCGCGGCGTCCGCGGCCGACGAAGGAGCTCGTAGGCGACTCATTGGGGGCTTCCCGGAAGCGGCCGCCACCCGAGGCGGCGAGCGGTCCTTGGATTCTGCGGCAATTAAGCATAAACAGGATCGCAGGATTCATCCCATTAGCGATGGCATGAACCTCTCGCGTGGCTACCTCGCGCTTTTGAGACGAACAGCCGGGGAGGGAGTGTGCGGCGACAGACTGAGCTCCAAATTGGGCCTCTCCCCCCTGCTCCCTCCTCCACAATTTTGGTCCCGATAACAGGGGAGGGCAAAGAAGGTATCGGACAAATTGCGGGGTAAAATATGAATTATATACACATAATTGGTCAGCATATAGTCAGATGCGAGGAGCGGGGCTACCGCCTCCAACCCCCGCCCGAGACTACAAAGTATACCCCACGTATGTAGGGCAGGACGGAGCAATAGCGAATCCCATGGTTATAGAAATGTACCCTGAGTAGCAGCATACTACTTGCGGTATAGTCAGCATCATACACTGACTAGAATGTAGGGTATTCCAGTCCATCATCATCCATCTACCAGGTTAGTGAATCATCATTCCCAGGCTGTATCCCGCCGTGATCGCCTCGCGTGTCGGCCGCGCAATCCATCTGCCGTGAATGCGAGGAGGATGCGTGGTCTTCCCGGGCGGGGTTGGGGGCGGCGACAGCACCATCATCAGGCAATATAGTGACTTATTCTGTGTATGTTATGATCATGGTGGTTTGAGTATATCATTCATTTTTACCCCGCAATTTCCAAGTACGTTCCATCCATTCCTGGCCCTGCTCTCAAGGGCCAGGAATGGATGCCAGAGGTGAGAGGATTCCATGATGTGTCGGGCGAAGGTATTCTAAATATTATCGTATTTTGATGTGGGGATCGTAAAATAACGAAAAAGAAGAGGAAAGAAAAGAGAACGCCAGTTGATTACACGAAGTAAAACCAACCACTAAAGACAGGAGATGAGCAAAATCGCGAAAATCCTCCCCGTTTCCCCTCCGCAGCTTGTCCACGCTCGCGTAATCCCTTCGTTTAAATCGAGCGTAAAACCTCGTCATGTGGGTTATGAATAAACAAAAATGGTAATTATTTGCACAATCCTGATTTAATCCAATTAAGTTCTATTTACCCTTTTCAGTAGGGAAGAGCTTCTTGTCCCGGAGCCGCAGATTTTCTGAAAAATTATAAAAGCAATAACCCAGATTTGAGCTCGGAAATATGTTTAATAGGATTTTGCTGATTAATATAAATAGTTTATGCTTCTTTTTCGATGACTGCGATTTATCACTGTAAGTGTTACTTCTACTGAACATGAATCAATGAGAAAAACTGAAGGAGAGGGAGAAGAGGAAGACCAAAAGAGAGATTGAAGGAGAGAATGGAAAGAGGAAAATGTGGAACGGCGGAGATGCAGCGAAGTTGGAATGAGGTCGTAAAAGGAGGAAAAAGAAAAATACAGACTAAATTACATCGAAGATAAACTATACAGGAAAAAAATGAAACAAGCAACACACACACACACACACACACACACACACACACACACACACACACACACACACACACACACACACACACACACACACACACACACACACACAGCGCGCTTCCGCGGGAAGCCTCCCCCCCCCCTGCCCTGCCCGAATAAGATGCATAGATGATGCCGTAAAGATGAGGGGAGAGGGGATGAGATGATACCGGTTGGGCCAAAGGATGTCCAATTGGTTGGCTTTTGATTTTGTTGCGTTTTTTACGGTTTGTACAATATATTTTAGTTTAAATGTTCTGTGTGCGTATATGCGTTCCTCAGGTGGTGTGTAGCCTACATGTGGCCTTAAAGGTGTAATTCCAAATACGCATTTCCACCGAGAAAAAGGGAGAAACAATCCCGGTCCAGAGCGAGATAAAATCCCATGTATTCAGATGAGCGCTCGAATCCCGGCGTACTTGAGGCAATAACAATAACCACCGTAATTTCTGCGGCGCGAGGAGGCTCAGCCGAGCAGATGGACGGCGGCCACGCGAAAATTAAGCTCCTGCATAACGCACACACACACACACACACACACACACACACACACACACACACACACACACACACACACACACACACACACACACACACACACACACACACACCTCTAGGAGATGGGATCATTAAGTGTGTTATGCCCAAGTGCCTACGTGCTGTTCTTGCCCATCAAGGCACTCGGTTGTTATACGCGTCACTTCTAATTTCTAGCGTGCGTTGCATATTATTGCTGCATTACCATAAGCTGCGTGCGTCTTTTTCG
>NC_051387.1:24826898-24829398 GCF_015228065.2 Penaeus monodon
CCACTCCTTTTTTTCCTTCTTCCTTCCTTTCTTCCTTCCTTCCTTCCTTCCTTTCTTCCTATGTTTCCTTCCTTCCCTCTCTAGTTCTTTTCTTCCTCCCCTTCTTCCCTCACATCATCCAGTCCCTTCTAATTCCCTCCCTCCCCCTTTATCTCCCCGGGCGGCTGCATTGTCTCAAAGGAAAGCAAGTAAGATCATTTCGCAGCTTTGCAATCAGCATCAGTCATGAGCAGCAAGTGTTTATCGGGAGTTGTCCCCCCCCCCCCGGCTGGAGAGGGGGATGGAGGGAAGGGGGGTATTTGAATCCAGTGGGGAAAAACTTCATGATTTCACCAGAATTGGTAGAATTCCGTGTGTGTATCTGTGTGTGTGTGTGTGTGTGTGTCTGTCTGTCTGTCTGCCTGCCTGCCTGCCTGCCTGCCTGCCTGCCTGCCTGCCTGCCTACCTGCCTGCCTGCCTGTCCGTCTGTCTGTCCGTATGTGTGTGTTTGTGTGTGTGATTAATAGTGCTTTATTAATAATGATGACTCTGTTTACTTTTTTGCCTGTTTGTATATACATAATCTACGTGTGTACGTGTATGTGTACGTGTCTGTATGTATGTATGCTTGAGCGTATGCATTTCATTAATGAACAGTCACTCTGTTTATGACTGATGAGTTCATTATTGAGACTCATTTTTTCATCCCAATATAAATAAGTAAATAGGAATGCTCCATGTTAGGCTTCGGATTAATTAATTAAGGACGTATAAGATTTCATCCTTGTGGGGATATTAACGAAGCATTAAATAGATAACCTTAATGGAGGAAAAAGTCTTAAGTGCAAGATCTTGTCAGCCAAGGATTTGTTATATTTTTTCATTAACAAGACAGTCATGAATGGCACGATTTATGGAAGATTATGCTTTCAATTTCCATTTCCATTGCCGCCTCGTGTCTTTATTGGGTATTTGTTCTTGATTATGTTTTAGTGTTTTATGGTCAGTGAAAGTATTTATTTTATATTCAGTTTCAATAAATTATTTTTGCTTCATGAACATGATTGTTTTACTCAAAAGATAAGGAGAACTGAAGGGGTGTGATTAATAGCGAAAGATGATTTATTAGCATAAGAATGTGTGAAGAAAGAAAGGGACGGTGGGAGAGAGGAGGGATGGGAGAGGAGACGGAAGGTGAGAGAAGATGGAGAGGAGAAGAGACAGAGAGGCAGAAACACTCGAGGTCAGTACTTATGTGAAAATAGTATCTTCCTTGGTGAGTTTAGTGTTTTAATGGTCTCCTTTACCTGTGGATTTCTGTGGACTTAGCTTCAGCATGAACGTACACGTGTCTTGAGACAAATATATTCCTGTAGTTTCGAGGAGGAGAGCATGTTACTGCTAGCGTCTCGGACAGAGGAGTGTGTGTCACGGCGTGAAATGTTATTAATTTGAAGCCCCTCGTTAGCGCTCGTGGAAGGGCGGGGTTGGGGGAAGGAGGCCATTCTTAGCACCGAGGGAGCGGCGGCGAATTCAGAGCGGATCTTTGTGGTCATTCGGCGAGCAGGAAATGGCGGAGTTATATGAGACACAAGAATGGGCATGTAGAATAAACATATATACTGGAATAACATAAAGTAGATATAGTCATAGCAATGCGGCGGCCTAATAAAGAAAAAGAGAGGGACAGTGAGTGCTGGAATAGGGGTTACGGGAGGGTAGAGGGTAGGGGAGTGGAGGAAGAGATGGAAGGGGAGTGGAGGGAGAAACGAGGGGGGAGCGAGGGAAAGGTGGAGGGGAGGAGGGAGGAGAGTGAAGGGAATGATGCATGAGAGTGGGAAGGTGTGAGCAAGTTGGGAGCATGGCCCCTGAACCTTCCTCTCCTCTCATGACCTGAGGCTTCCCCTTACCAACTTTCGCCGGGTTTCGGAGGTTCCAGCGACTTCGGAAACGAGTTGCAAGCATCAGGAGGCCGTTCCGTGGCGCCGACCCGAGGGCAAGGGAACACTCGCCCTCACGGGTCTTCCCTTCCTTCTCCCGCCGCCGCCGCGCCACGCAACAGGGCCTGATCGATACCAAACCTTTCACCGCGTGTACTTAGAGCTCGTCTACTGCAAGGGAAACCTTTTCTACAATTGAGTTTGTCTTATGCAACCACCATGACATATCTTAGGGGAGGAGGGAAGAAGGCAGGGAAAGGAGAGGGGAGAATAGGAGAGTGAGGGAATGGGGGGGGGGCGAGAGAGAGAGAGAGAGAGAGAGAGAGAGAGAGAGAGAGAGAGAGAGAGAGAGAGAGAGAGAGAGAGAGAGAGAGAGAGAGAGAGAGAGAGAGAGAGGCAGGCAGGCAGGCAGGCAGGTAGGCAGGCAAACAGACGGATAGCCGGACTGACAAACAGAGGAGATGGAAAAGGAAGAAGCAAAAATAAGTGGATGGAAGAAAGGGGAGACAGTGACATGTAGGAGACTGACGTCCCCCTAACTCACTAAAAAGAAAGTAGTGAATAGGTTAAAGGGGGCAAGA
>NC_051387.1:24836898-24839398 GCF_015228065.2 Penaeus monodon
ACAAAATCCGGCGAATCGGATGAGGAAACGGCCCGCAGGGGGGAGAGCCCTTCAATTTTCAAGGGGGGGCATTTAAAAGCCCCTTCCCTTTTGGGAAAGGGTTTTCGGGGGTTGAAAAATTTAGGTTTCGTAAATATATTACTTACCAAGATTAGGGAAGACAATCCCATTGATAACTACAAAGAAAATAGAAAATATAAACCCATAAAAAAGTTTTTGAAAAAATATTTTTTGTTTAAAAGCAGCTCCACAGATAAAAAGAGGGTACAAACGACCCCTGCAGAGGATAAAAGGGGTTTCGAAGCCTGAGTAGACCAAAGTTTCCCCTTACAGGGAAACTTTTTGTAGGGTTTGGAGATTCAAAGGCTTAAAAGTTGCACCACAAGGCGGCCCTTGAGAGTGCTCGATCCCTAGCAAGAAGTCTGAAAAGGCTGGGCGACTCAAAAGACGCGACAGTCAAGATAGACCTGCCGGCGAGGAGGTGGGAACAGCCTTTCGAGCGTTTTGGAGGGAAACTTTTTCTTGGGTTTTCCGCTTTTTTTTGCCGGTGGCCACTTTTTATAAACTTTTATGGCCCCCTTTGGGCGATTCGGGGGTTTTTTCATTAAGGGAAAACCAAAAAACACACTGTATAAAACGGTTATCAAGTGGGGCCCTTTAACAGCGCCCACCAAATTTTCTTTGGTGCTGCCAAACGTTTAAAAAAAGGCAAACCCCCTTGATTCGGCTATTTTTTGTTATAGATCTCTTTTGTTGAGTGTTTATCTCCTCGATAATCACTGTGATATCCACCCTGATCGACGCGAGAAAGTCAATACCGGGGTCATAGTGATTTCAGGTCATATTTAAAACTGTGTTCTTTAGAGTCTGGAAAAAGAAAAAAATTTTATAACGCGAAATAATACGCGATTTATATAATAAAAAGTCGAAACAAAAGGAGATCCCCTGCTCTGCTTGCAAAAGCGATCGGGTGTCAATTAAAATTTTGGGATAAGATTCCCAAAGGGGAACGAAGCTTGAACGCGAAGAAAACGAAATAAAGAAAGGAAAAGAAAAGAAAGAAAGAAGAGAAAGCGAGGCCAGCGCTAAGAAGCAAAAGAACAGTTGGCGATAAAAGTTGTTCAAATGGAATCACCGAAGCACTCTGGCCCCCCTTAAAGAGGAAAAATAGATTCCGAAGAATAAACTGATTTGCATTGAGTCCGAGTCGCCCCCGGGCGCCGTAAACAACCGCCGAGGCGTCGGACGGGCAGATCCCGGGGGCATCTTTTTTATATTTGGGGAACCCAAAAGAGGTTAAAATTTTGTGTTTTAGGATCACAATAAAAACCTTACAGGTATTTTAAGGCTTTGGGGTCGAACCTGGGCAACGGGTTAGGTTTTAAATTTGGGAAAAGATGGGGATCGGTTCTGCTGCCACTCAGGAAACAAACGCCGAGAGGCCGCTTTGGGTTTTTTTTTTTAATTTTTAAATTAAATGTTATTTAAAAAAACAAAAACTTCAGAAAAAGTTTTCAGGTATTCCCATTATATAAAAAAATTTATTTTTGAAAAAATGAATATTTTTAGGGGTACACCCCGCGAGTAGGAATGTTTATTTTAAAAAAGGTTGTGATTATCGGCCGAGAGCTCCTCGAAAGGCGTTGTCAAACAGCCCGTCTTTAAGTGCAATATATATGTCACATATCTCGATGCAGACTACACGTTGCATACCTCTTCCATCATCTGCGCTGCGAGTTGCAAAAATATCTGCAACATAGCCCCAGGCTTGTAACATTTCCTGTTCACATGCTATTTGCTGAGCGGGGGTATGGTATGATCGTGAAGTGAAAATTTCGTTGGTGAAATATGATGCTCGGAGTTTCTTTGCCACAGTATAATATGTATATACTGTGTATATGTATAAATATGTGTGTGTGTGTGTGTGTGTGTGTGTGTGTGTGTGTGTGTGTGTGTGTGTGTATGTGTGTACCCATGTACTTATTCAGTTATAGATTTATATGTTTGTGCGTACTATGGGAAAAGGGGATGAAAAGGAGGTTGAAATGGCGGAGCATCGGGCAAGCGCCGCAGCACTCCAGTGCTGTTGAAGATTTGGTAATCTCCCGGAGATCCTCATCAGCAGCTTGGTAACTATAGTGCTCCTGGACTGTGTGATTGTAATTATAGTAATATAAAAATAAGACGATACAAGAAAAATAAAGTAATAATAAAATAAAGTTAAGACACAGGAAAGAGCGAAATAATATAGTTGTTGATCATCACGACAACAACCAGGTTGGGGATTCTGTAAAAGGAGAGCGAGGGGAGGAGGGGTTGGGGAGCAGGACGCAGGCCTTACTCGCCCCATCCTATCCCCTACCTCTCCCATTGCCTTCCCATCCCCATCCTTCCCCCTGGCTCTTCCGCCGTCTCTCCTCCTACGTCTTCCCTCGCACCCACCCCTCCTTTCCCCCTCCCCCTCCCCCCTTCCCCCTCCCCTCCCTGTCCCCGGCCCCAA
>NC_051387.1:24844398-24846898 GCF_015228065.2 Penaeus monodon
TTATTATTATATATATTATAATATACGTAATAAGTAATAAAATTTATATAATATTTAATTATTATTATATATATATAATATATATATTGTTGTGTGTGTGTAGTATGTATACACCCATATATATAATATATAATATATATAAAATAATTATATATAATTAATATATATATTTATATACATAAATACATTACTAAATAAATATACATACATATAAACACACACACACACACACACACACACACACACACAACACACACACACACACACCCCCACAACACACCAAAACCACACCCACCACAACACACACACAAAAAACACACACAAACACACACACACAAACACACAAAACACAACCACACCACATTATATATATATATATATTTTAAATATATAATAAATATATATTATAATAATATATATATAGCCCAAGTCAGGCGGGTAAATAGAGATGGTGATGATAAAAACCCGGGGGGAAAGGCAATGGAAAACCACCGCTCAAATTTTGCTAAGAAAAAAATCATGGAAGCCCCATGATAGTAAAGGCGCGGTGGCCGAAGATTAGAGCGTCGGACTCAAGACTGACGAGGAAATCTGAATTGAGGGTTCGAGTCCCCGACCCCCGCGTTTTTTCCGGGGAAAGGAATTTCCTTGTTTCCCTACCTACCACGGGTGGCTAAGCCAAGCCCAAGTCAAGTGCTGGTCCCAAGCCCGGATAAATAGAGAGTGTTTTACCTAAAAGGTACCCCCGGGCACTCCCGTAAAAGGAATGGGGACCCTACCACTATCATCAAGGCATCAAAAACATGAAAATTTAAATTAAGTTCGCTGTGACCACGGCGGCTCAGAAGAACCCGTTAAAAGAAAATAAAAAACATATATATATATATATTATATATATAATATATATATATATTATTTTAATATATATATAAGCCCCTATAATTATGTTATAATTATATATATGTAAAATATATAATAATATATATTATTAAAAGGGAGAGAGAGAGAGAGAGAGAGAGAGAGAGAGAGAGAGAGAGAGTGTTGTGTGTGTGTGTGCGTGCGTGGTGCGGGGGTGCGGTGCTTAGAGCCGGTGTGGTCAGTTGTATATTTTTGCTTGTGTGCGGCCATGTGTATGTGAGTAAATGTATATATTCCCTGTTTGCGTGTTGCAGCCTCGGCCAAGGCCTCGAAAGAGTTGACAAATGCTCAGCGATTCGGCGTGTGAAGATAAAGCTGCAATCAGTCGTTTTTAAAACTAAAAAGTGGGTCCAAAAAAAGACGGTATTTGTGATCAGTCAAACGGGGGGTTTTCCGACCTGCGGCCGTCTCTCTGGCGTTGTTTCTCCCCTTTGTCTGCATTTTGACTTTCCCTTTAGCTATCGGTTTTTTTTTCTTTCTCTCTCTTTTCGCTAAGTCTGGTACCTGCTTGTGACTTCCTTTTTTCTTTTGTCTGGATTTATCTTTTTCCCTCTTTTTTGTATCATTTTTTCTTTTCTCTCTCTCTTTACTAGTTTATAGGGATGCTGTTTTTATTTTTTCTTCCCTTTTCCTTTTGCCTCTTCTAAGACTTTTTACTTCTATTTTCCGTTCTTTAAAAATCTCAACCTTTGTCTCTGCTGACTCTCTCTTCCTTCCCTCTCTTCTCCTTTCTCTCTCCCCTCTCTCTCTCTCTCCGAATCTCGTTCTCTCTCTCTCTGTCTCTCTCCTCTCTCTCTCTTTCCCCCTTCCCATTCTTCCCTTTCCCTCCCCCCCTCCCCCCCTCATCACTCCCCCTTCCCTCCCCCCCTTTTTCAGGTAGTCGGCTGCTCCGGGGCAAGGCGCAGGGCAGCTCCCACGCCCCTCACGATTCAAGTCTCTCAACCTTTCCCATTTCCGACAGCCCGGCCTCCGCGCGCGTCGCCAGTAAGCGGGCGCGTCGAGGGGTCCTGGCTCGCAGTGCGGCTTGGGCATGGGCGTGCTTGGGGAACGGCAAGATGAATAGAATAGCTGTCGTGGGGGAGCGCGGCCCAGAAAATTTTGGGGGTTTAAAGAGACATTTGGGGAAACCGGCACCCCTGCCAAAATTCCGCTCCCCTTAAGAAGGGTGTGTTGAGGTGGACACGTGAACGGGCACTTTAGAATAAAATACATATTTACATGTTTTATAAGCACCCAGGGCACAGTGGGGAAAGTTACAAAATTTGGGGAAAGGGGGAGGTTTAAAATATAATCCCTTTAGGCGAAAATTTTGGGGAGAATTCCTCGGGGGACAGGAAAAAAAGCCCCATTTACGGAAGAGAAAAAACAGGGTTTTTCCCCTTCGTTTTTAAATTAAAAACCGGATAAAGAAGATGATTTGGATTTTGCTGCTTTTTCCCCGGGACTGGGGGCGCCCCTTTGGGGATGCGAACGGGGTTTAAAAAAAACCCTGTCTTTATAAATGGGGGTTTTATAAAAAATAAAAAAAAAAAACACAACACCCACACACACACACACAAAAACACACACACACACACACACA
>NC_051387.1:24861619-24866619 GCF_015228065.2 Penaeus monodon
GATAGTGTGTGTGTGTGTGTGTGTGTGTGTGTGTGTGTGTGTGTGTGTGTGCGTGCGCGCGCGCACATGTATAAACATATACATATACACACATGTTCTCGAACAAGAGCCCCGCTGGGCACACAGTAGCCCCGAAACCTATGTCACTGTAGGGGCACCGAGGCTCCCACTTGGCTCCCCCTCAAGTGACGGTTCTGCAGGAATTAAGAGGGCAACTAAGCGTTAAGACCGACAGCTCTGACGCGAGGAAACTGCCATTAGACGGCCCCACAAAAAGGAGCTGTCTGATGAAGATGAAGATGAATTCGGGGGCCGGACGGACGCTCATTTCCAGATGGGCGAGGGGTGGAGAGGCCGGCGGGGGGGGGGAGAAGGAGAGGAAATGATACGTCTTGCTCCCCCTCCCCTCCCCCAGAAATAACTTCTCTGACATAGACAAGGCTAGTGTTTCATATGAATTATTTTCTTGCTTTGCTTGGCCTGTAGTGGCTGGGCCGGCGGACTCGTATGAGTAACTGAGCAGGAATTTAGGCCAAACGAAATGTTTATGAAAAACGTAAATACTGTCAGGGTAAATCCTAAAGGTATGAACTGGAAGATGCCTTTGCTCTTGATTTTCATTGCCTGATTTGCGTGTCCTTTCCCCTTTCCGCTGCCTTTTCAGAAATGCCTACTTATGTTCCTCCCTTCTTTTGACGCCCTTCGTTTTGGCGAACAGATAAGATAAGAGCCCAGTTAGGCTTCCTGCCGACGCTGTGTGTGACCCCCCCCCCCCCCGAGCCTGACGGCCCCGCTAGCAACCCTTCCAGACCCCACCTTAATGACGAGGCTCCGCTCTAAAACATACAACTTTTAATCATAGCAAGTCTATAAATAGCACAGCTGCTGTATCTAATAATATAATTACACAAGTTGGAGGAGATGCAATAAGGGTGAGGAGGGAGGGAGGGGTTGAAGGCGGCGGTTTCTGTTGATGTGCGATGACGGTGTGGGGCCCGAGCACGAAGGGCGGGGGCCGAGGGGGAGGAGCCATGGTCAGCCATGGCCACCTTTTGTGCATGGCGCATGACCTCATCGCGCCTGACGGTCTCGCGGCTTGATCCAGTTTTTGAGGCAAGTGGAGCCATGGCAGCTGTCGCCATGAGCCGGCTGCTGCTGCTGCCATGATGGAGCGGCGGGCTCACCTTTCGGAGGGCGAGGCTTGGGCGTGACACTGGCACGAGACGGCCGGCTCGATGGGCTCGCGAAGGCGGCCGTGGAGCCAGGGGCGATTGGGCGCGAGGCGCAGACGCCACCCAGTCCGAGGTCGGTCAATGTACCTTTGTACCGAGAGGTGCAACATATTATTGTTCCTTATTCAAGGCGGCTTACAGCTGTTGGTGTTAGTTATTGATCTGGTATTCTAACAAGCTGTGACACGGAGATGCATTGGCGCTGCTTCCTTTACTTCATCCCTGTTTGTTGAACACTTTGTCTTTGTCAACACTGCAGTTGCCAGCAATGTATTCTCATTTTTGTTCCCAAAATTAACTTCTTAATTTCTTATGTATTCATTCACGCAACAGTATTTGTTTGGCATATTCGTTGACTTAATTTTTGCACCGATTTTATATCAGTAGGCAGACAAGTTACAGACGTTACTTGGCCTGTCGTTTGGACAGAAGTATCTTCTATTGAGATGAAGTTTTATGCCGTCATTATCTCTTCAGCAGGGAAGGTCAGCAGGTCGTGCAAAGTAGGCGATCCTCGAGCGTAAGACCGAACCACGATTGGCTAATACGACACACATGCTGGTCCCTCCCTGCCTCCTTTCCCTCCCTATCCCCTTACTCTCCCCACCTCTCCCCCTTCCCTTCTCCCTCCCACCCACCCTCCGTCGTGGGAGCCTCGTCGTGCAATCTTCTTGTAGGATTCTTGGTGCGAGGCGAGAATACTCTTCAATTTCCCGGTCTTCATCTCCCTCAGACAAGCTGCTGCGAGCCGCGTCGGCGCGAGAGGCGCTCTATCTCCCGAGAAGTTGTCGACGAAGGAAGTTGGAGAGGCTAGGAAGCTCGCGTGTTCTGGCTTTTGGGAAAAACTTTTTCTTTTCTTTTTTTCAGACAAACTTTGGAGGTTCCTAGAGGTACTTGAGAGATGAGATGGGGTGCACTTCGCTTTGAATTTCACTCTTTTTCTGCTTCTCTTTGAGACATGAGCTGGGGTACATTCTCTCTCTCTCTCTCTCTCTCTCTCTCTCTCTCTCTCTCTCTCTCTCTCTCTCTCTCTCTCTCTCTCTCTCTCTCTCTCTCTCTCTCTCTCTTCTCCTCTCTCTCTTCCTCTCCTTTCTCTCGCTCTTTCTCTCTCTCCTTCTCTCTCTCTTTCCCTCTTTCCCTTTCCCTTTCCCTTTCCCTATTCCTTTGTCTTCCTTTCTGCCTTCCTCCCTTCTCCTCTCCTCCCCTTCTTCACTCTCCCGCTGCCTTTTTCTACATTTATTGCCTCACTACACAATTACTTCTTCCTTAAATCAATACCATAGTAAAATCTCTCTTCCCCAAACTATTACAATTCCCACTGACTGTTTCATCCACTAGAGATGGCACCGTCATTTACGGCCGACCAAGCGACAACGAAAGCAGTTCATGATTCATTGAAATCAAGGATCAATAGAGCAATCATTCGTTCGAACAAATCGCTGAAATAGATGCGACACAGATGGTTCACTGATTGCCGCGGATAAGGGATCGGCGACGGCCTACTCTAACAGGCAGGGATCAGTGTTTGAAACTGCAAAGCAAACCCTTACCAACAATGCATGTTGAGTGCAGCTAATCTCAGGATTCCGAAATAGACAGGATATATGATCCGAATGCGGATTCTGCTTGTTACTGACGTGACAAGCATCCTTTGCTTGATTGCGCGCAGGATAAGGGAAGCAGTAGAACGGTAAACATTAAATAAGGACAAGGTGATCAGTGTTTGTAAACTGTAAAAACAAACCACTTACCCAAACAAATGCATGATGAAATAGGAGAAGCTGCCATTTGACAAATCCTCAGGTTTACCGAGCAAGCAAGCAGAGAAAGCTAGCCGGCAAGGGGAGCGTGCGACCGAGCAAGCAAATACAGGAAGAAGAAAGCGGCTCTGTTGGGAGCGCGGCGTCGCGACAACACCCGCGCTGTGAGCGAACAACTCACTTTCTTGCCTTTTATGACGAAGATATTATGTTGCGCTGTTGGGTCCTCGGGGTTGACGCTGTTATTGGCGGATTTTCCTTTTCGTTCTCTTATTCCTTCTCTTTCCTGTTGCTCTCCATCCCCCTTCCTCTCTCTCTCTCTCTCTCTCTCTCTCTCTCTCTCTCTCTCTCTCTCTCTCTCTCTCTCTCTCTCTCTCTCTCTCTCTCTCTCTCTCTCTCTCTCTCTCTCTCTCTCTCTCTCTCCGCTCCTCCCTCTCTTTCTCTCCCCCTTCCTCTCCATAGCCACAATGGAGGGGGCTGTGGGGAGGCACGAGCCAACAGGCGGTTTAAAGTTTCCTCAACATACAAACATATTTCTGATCATGACAGGTTGTTGAGAGATATGTTTGTCTAGGACAGCATCCACGGTGCCTCAACGCCCTCTTGGTTGAGTCGGAGGGCTTGTGTGGGCGTGCGCTTACGCACATCAAACACGCATACGCACACACACACACACACACACGCACACGCACGCACGCACGCACGCACGCACGCACGCACGCACGCACACACACACTCACACACATCAGATAAGGATATGATAATAGTATGATTATTATTAGTAGTAATAATGATAATGATAATAACAAAACAAATAATATATATATATATATATATATATATATATATATATATATATATATACACATATAAATTATAAATACACACACACTCACTCACTCACTCACACATCAGATAAGGATATGATAATATTATTATTAGTAGTAGTAGTAATAATGATAATGATAAAAAAAAAAAAAATATATATATATACATATAAATATATGAATAAACACACACACACACACACACACATACACACACACACACACACACACACACACACACACACACACACACACACACACACACACACACACACACACACACACACATATATACATACACACATATAGAAAGAGCGAGAGCGAGAGCGAGCGAGGTGAGAGTTCGTGGCTCGACAAGCAGGAAGTTCGTTCCCTCCGCTGCGACATGATATACTTTCTGGATTTCTTTCCGATTCGCCTCCTGGTAGACTAGAGGACTGTGATGGATTATTCGAAATATCACTGGATCATAAAAGAAATATTTACACGAGCTGCTTACACGTGAGAATTTTTTCTTCTTTAGACTGAAAATTATTTACCTACTCATGCAACAGATGAAAATCATTTGCAAATTTTCGTAAACAACAACGAACTCCCTGTAGAGTATATAGATACACCGTGCATTGGCTTCTCTAATACCAATGGTACCCCTTTACTCACTCATGGTTATTTTACTTGAGGGGGGGGGGCAGGGGAGGGCTGCCTTGCTTTGATTCTTCTTGGGCTAAGTAAGTTTCCAGGTTTCAGCGTTTAGCACCTTCATACATCTTGCCAAAGATCTTTGTTTGATTTTCTTTCATTTGCGGAACAATGAGAAAGTTTCTTTTTTTCTCCCAGATTTTCAGCCTGTTTACAAGCCCTTCCTCTACCAGCTCTTTGTCTAAACCTCGTTTTGATCTTATTCTATCTCTTTTGAGAGACAATCATCTCGTATTCTTTTCCCTTTCATTCTCTCTCTCTCTCTCTCTCTCTCTCTCTCTCTCTCTCTCTCTCTCTCTCTCTCTCTCTCTCTCTCTCTCTCTCTCTCTCTCTCTCTCTCTCTCTCTCTCTCTCTCTCCTTCTCTCTCTCTCTCTCTCTCTCTCTCTCTCTCTCTCTCTCTCTCTCTGTATATGTATTATGTATGCACTTACTAATTGGCATTTTTCATTTGATAGAATATTCTAGTTGAGTAAATAAATTT
>NC_051387.1:24871619-24876619 GCF_015228065.2 Penaeus monodon
TCAGGGGGCGAGACTGGCCCCAAGGAAAACCCATTTCCCACCCGCGGCCCTCTCCTGGTCCCAGGGGCTCACATGGGCTCATTGGCAACATTGCTGAGACGCCATAATGCTTGCTGCGTCGTTCCGGCGAAGAGAACCCAAGGTTTTTCTGCTTAATTTTTAATCCTACTTGAGCTGTATTGATGGGTATTTACTCTTGTTAAACTAGATGAAGGGAGCTCTTAGAAAATATTTAGCGTTCTGAAGACTGATTAAATATGAATATGGTCTGATTACACGCCAATTGATTGTTGAACAACTACTTGAGATTTGGTAATTAAGAGGGGATATGAGAGTCAGCCTTCGTATAAGCAAACAGTACATTGCGCTTGGCAGCTTTAGAAGAGTTAAAGCAATATGGCAGTAATAATTAAATGTTGGGGGTAATTATTTTAATGTGAAGATTTTTGAGTAGAATATTTGATAATTTCTATAGTTAAGGAGCCGAAACCATTGTTCTGTACGTTCTCTAACGCCATGACGGCCGTGATCCACTTTTCACTTTATTTTGCCAGCAGCACTCCCGACCGCCGTTCTCTTCAGTCATACACTGGACTGCGAAAATAGTTTTGGAGATATTTCTACTCGTTTCCTCGCTTTTTTAAAGTTCCCATGGCGCGCTGCATAAAAAGAGACATTTCCATATCCCTGATGGACGCGAGGCTTTTCGCCGTTCCGGCCCCGTCGGCCAAGGAGAGCAGGTCATTTCGGGCCAAATGATCGTTTCGGGGAGGAGAAGAATCGCGACACCGATAATTCTCCCAATTCCTCCTTCACCCTTTAAATTCATATTTTCCCTTGCCTCCCTTTTCCTTCCTCACTATCAGTTCTCCCTAAATTCCCCGCGCTCTCCGCCCCTCCCCTGCCTCTCTTTTTGCCGCCCAGAATCTCCCTCGGCACTGACGTATTCGGAAACCAAAAAGCTTTCCGCAAATTCACTTCGGCTGAATTTGAGGATTTCGGCTTAAATTGATTAGTCGGATCGCTCTCTTTTTTCTCCTCTTTTTCATTTTAGGGGCTTTTTGCGGAGGGGAAGAGAACGCTGACTGGGGGACTAGTGTGGCGATTCTTGCTGCATAAAGTGGAGTCGCAGAGCAGCGTCCATGATCGACTTGGCCAGGCAGACACTGCCTGCCAGCCAGAGGTCGCGGACCGGCGGCGGGAACGGGTCGCGGGCGAGGAACCAAGCGCTTCCGATGCGCTGACGAGGCAGACGAGGGTTGTCGAGGACCGCGGTTAGATGCATAGGGCTCGGCTGCCCTATGCAAAACCATTCGGAAAGGATGTGCTGACGAGGCCTCTTCGAATGGCTTGAGGGGCTCACAATGTTTTAATCAGTTGATGCAGATGGAAGAAAACGTGGATTCCCTTGTGGTAAGATTTATAAGTTGAATTAAGAAGGACGAAAGGAATTGGTATATGCATCACGCCACAAACTATAAAATCCTTTGGATTCTACTTTACACGTCATCATTTCACAAAACTCTATACGTATTTGTTAAGAATAAATAAATAAAGGGACGGTAATATTTTCTCCAATTCCCCCGGTGCTCTCTGCCTCCCGGCGAGGTATTGGCAGCTGCCTGCCCTCCCGCTCAGCGTGGCCGCCCCCCCCTCCCGCCCTGGGCGCCCTTTTTAGCCTCGGTGTTATCGCCCTGACATGAATAACTAATGCAAAGGAGCTCTGGATAGTGTAGCTTCTTCACCCGGAGGAGAATGCGATGTCACTGTGGATCTATATATAGTCTCTCTCTCTCTCTCTTCTCTCTCTCTCTCTCTCTCTCTCTCTCTCTCTCTCTCTCTCTCTCTCTCTCTCTCTCTCTCTCTCTCTCTCTCTCTGTATATGTATATAAAAAAACAAAAAAACACCGGGCGGAAGGCAATGGCAAACCACCGCTCTAAATTGCCAAGAAAAATCATGGAAGCCCATGATCGTCAAAGGCCGCGGTGGCCGAATGGTTAGAGCATTGGACTCAAGACTGTCACGACGGCAATCTGAGTTAGAAGGTTCGAGTCACCGACCGGCGCGTTGTTCCCTTGGGCAAGGAACTTCACCTCGATTGCCTACCTAGCCACTGGGTGGCCAAGCCAGCCCAAGTCAGTGCTAGTCCCAAGCCCGGATGAAATAGAGAGAATGATTACCTAGAAAAAGGTACCACGGGCACTCTCCGTGGAAAGAAACTGGGGACCCTACCACGCACTCACTCCAAGAGCATCACAACATGAAAAACTGCAATTGAATATCATGCTGTGACCACGGCGGCTCAGACATGAACCTACCGTTAAAAGAATATATATATATAATATATATATATATATTATATATATAATATATATATATATATATTATATATATATATATTATACACATTTATATGTATATATATATATATATATATATATATATATATATATATATATATATATATATATATATTCTGGCCTCTCTGCATCACTAAGAGAGTTGATCTACACCTGGACTTTCCTCCACAGAAGATTCTAAATCCTAAGCGCGGCCTCCATGCAGGCGAGCCCTCCCGGTGCCCCGCGGGCATCAGGGAGCCTAACGACGAGGTGATGAATGTCCATGATGTGCCGAATGAGGCGAGTGAGTGTGGCGACTGGTTGACGTGGCACGCGGCTGGCCTGTGCATGTGATTCGTAGAAAAAACCTGTTGCGAGCAGTTTTTGGGAACGACCCTGAACGTGATTTCGATGCGCAGGCCTTCGCACGAGGCACGAATCCCGTTCCTCGCGCTGTCGCGGGATTTCGTAAGAGCGCATCGGGATCCTGTCCTCTCCTCGTTACTCATTTCGTATTTGATGTCACCCGTGAAGGGTAAATGAGCAGCTTTCGACATGGCAACACTACTGCGGCGAAGACGGCTTGCCGTGAATAATTAGGCACGCAGTGATAAGCGAGGGCGTGTGGGACGTGGATGACCACATCGTGTGCCAGCTACCGGGTGTGCAGAGGTTGCGTGAGGCCGCTTGGACAACCCGCCCTAACCTTGAAGAAATGAAACATGGTAAATGATAATAAATATGTTGACACTTTTTTGAAGTTCGTTTCTTTGGTTTTGTCACATTGCATTTACGTGGTTTACTGTAATCTCTCTCACCTCTCCTCCTCTTCCGCCCTTCCTTTCTCCCTCTTCCTTTCTCTCCCTCTGCAACCCGAGGCGTCGACCTTCGATTCCCGCGCCACCTCGCATTTGCCGAGATCGCCCCTCCGCTGTCCGGATTTAGGAAGCCTTCGTCCACGCCGAGGCCCGCGAACCCTTCAGTGCAGACATTCCCCCTCCTCGGAGACGTCCGTGTCGCGTCTCAAGGGCTTCATTCACGCCTCCCGCAGACCACCTCGGCGTCCGAGTAGCCGCCCATAACTCAGTGACGGTCATGGTAGGCGCTGCCGTTCGGGGCGCACATCGCTCCGCTGCGCTCGTGGCTCCTTCCGCCCGGCCTCCGGCTTTGGTGCGAGGGATGGCTGCGAAATCCCCCTCGGATGTAGTAGCATCAGCAAGTAATCCGCGGGGTGTAAAGTGCCTGACGTCGGTCTATAAATCAGACGGTCATGCCTGGTGGGCGGCTGCCGAGTGGCGGGCGGTGGGGTGAAGGCGGCCCCTCGCCCCCAAGATGATGTTGGGCGCGAGGGGCCTAGGCGTTCATCGTCGCAATCAAATAGCAAGCCTCTCCCTCGTCCCTCGCCTTCTCTCCCTTCATTTCCACCTCCTTCTTACCTCATCTCCGTTCCCCCTCTTTTCTGTTCTGTCTTCTCTCACCTTTTCTCCCCTTCCTGCCGCCTCTCCTCTCCTTCTCTTTATTCTCTCCCCTCCCCTTCCTACCTCCCCTGTCCTACCTACCGTTTTCTCCGTGTCTTACCACTTCTCTCCTTTGGTCACCTTCCATTTCCTCCCCTTCCTACGAATCCTTCTCTCCCCTTCTTACTTCTCCTTCGCCCTGCCCCCCGCGTTCTCATCAACGTCAGGGCAGCAACTGATGAGGGAATAAACTCCTGCATTTCTAAAGGCCTTTCGAAATGAGTCTTAAATCTCCACCCAAAGCGAGGACGCGAGGGCACTCCAACAAAGACATAATCCGCCGTTTAGTTAATGTATGACCCCCCCCCCCCCGTCTATAGAGGGTGCTAGCTGAGGCGACATTAAGAGTCCTGCTTGCGGTGTGATCCGCGTGCAGCCTTCCCGACGTCACGCTCCCTCCGTGCTCTATCCGGTGGATTTTGCCGGGAATGTTCGAGAAACCGTCGACATCTGGGTCTAATATCCCGGTTTCTGACGTCGAGCTCATATAACCGTCGAAGCTTTTTATCTATCTTATCCGAACATGAAAGGAAACGACATTCCATGATACCCATCGTATATAAAAGGTGTCGTTAATATCTCGCAGCTCTCCCACAAGTTGTAGGGTGCGGGAGCTTACCCTGGGCACCCTTTCCCACTCGACACGTGTGTGTTTGTTTGCATCTACATCTGTTTGGTATGTACAAAGCTTGTCAGCCCACTTCTTGTCACACCTCCTTTTACCCCCCTGACGGCCCGGCTCCCGTCGGGAATTATCGTCACCATCCGGAGCAAACAAACGCACATACGGATGGCACTGTGACATGTACTTTCGTCCAGTGTAAATATGGATTTCAGCTCATGTATATGAACACACACACAAACACACACACATATACACACACACAAACACACACACATATACACACACACACACACACACACACACACACACACACACACACACACACACACACACACACACACACACACACACACACACACACACACACAGACGCGCGCGCGTTAGCGGACACAAGAACCGCTCTGTGAATCACTAGCCGGCTGTGAGTGCCTCATGAGCCCAGACTAGACTAAGAGGAACCTTTAGAAGAGGTGTAATGACCCCGAGAGAGAGAGAGAGAGAGAGAGAGAGAGAGA
>NC_051387.1:24884119-24886619 GCF_015228065.2 Penaeus monodon
CTTCCTCCCCTTTCTATACGTCGCCCTGCCGAGTGGGGGGTGGGGGTAGAGAGGCTTGGGTGTGAGCGACGCAGATTCGGGCGTGGATGATTAAGGAAACCCCGCCCTTTGTCCCTGAGCTGGCTCCAGCGTGGGTGGCCCGAGACTTTCTCCTCTGTATATGAGTCTCTTCTCTCCAGGATAACATCTTCTCTCATCCCCTTTATCTATTTATCTATCTATATCTCTCTATCTATCTGTTTATTACTCTATCGAACGATCGACCCGATCTTTCTGTCCCTTCTGCCTCATGTCTATCTAAACCTGTCTACGTGTCGTCTACTGCGACGGAGCGAGAGCGAGAGAGCGAGAGGCGATGAGGCGAGAGCAGCGAGAGACGAGAGACGCAGCGAGAGTCCTCTCTCCAGTTCCTCCTACTCCTCCTCTCCCCTCCTCTCCTCCTCCTCCTCTCCCCCCTCCTCCCCTCCTCCTCCTCCTCCTCCTCCTCCTCCCCCTCCTCCTCCTCCCCTCCTCCTCCTCCTCCTCCTCCTCCTCTCTCCTCCTCCTCCTCCCTCCTCCTCCTCCTCCTCCTCCCTCCTCCCTCCCCCCTCCTCCTCCCCTCCTTCCTCCTCCTCCTCCTCTTCCTCCTCCCCTCCTCCCCTCCTCCCCCCCCCCCTCCTCCTCCCCCTCCTCCCCCCTCCTCCCCACCATGTTTTGTCAGAGATGGCCAGTAGTGTTTGTTTTCCTCATTCCTCCCCTTTTATGACGTCGCCCGGCCGAGGTGGGGGGGGGGGGTAGAGGAGGGCTTAGGGTGTGAGGGAGGCAGATGCGGGCGTGGATGATTAGAGGAAGACGCCCGCCCTTTGTCACCTGAGCTGGTCAGCGTGGGTGGCCGGAGACTTTTATGTTTGTATATGAGTGTGTTTCTCCAGGATAAGAAATCTGTCTCTCAATCAGTTTATCTATTTATCTATCTAGTATCTCTCTATCTATCTGTTTATTACTCTATCGAACGATCGACCGATCTTTCTGTCTATCTGCCTATGTGTATGTATATAAATGTATAAGTGTGTGTGTCTACTGGAGAGAGAGCGAGAGCGAGAGAGCGAGAGAGCGAGAGAGCGAGAGAGGAGAGAGCGAGAGCGAGAGAGCGAGAGAGAGAGAGAGAGAGAGAGAGAGAGAGAGAAATGCTTTTCCCAGATTCCAATAAACAAAATATACAGAGTAGCTTTCATGAAAGAAAATCCATTAATTGAAAAATGTGTGTGCGGGCATATGCCTCACCATTATATATATATATATATATATATATATATATATATATATATATATATATATATATATATATATATATATACATATATTTACTCATACACACACACACACCTCTCTCTCTCTCTCTCTCTCTCTCTCTCTCTCTCTCTCTCTCTCTCTCTCTCACTCTCTCTCTCTCTCTCTCTCTCTCGCGCGCGCGCGCGCGCTCTCTCTCTCTCTCGCTCTCTCTCTCTCTCGCTCACACACACACACACACACACACTCACACACACGTGTGTGTGTGTGTGATGTGTGCTAGCGTAATCAGCCCCTTCGCGCTAATTATTGCGCCACGCTAATTAGGAGTCCCTGCGTAGCCCATAGAGGAGCGCGAGAGGCAGCGGCCCAAGTACCCGGTCGGCGCCGTAAACAGTTGACGCTTAATTAACTTATTCCACAATGTCGGTGGTGAGTATGATAAGCAACCAATTATGAGTCACTTAAGAGGCGGGCACTCTGTTATTACTGCTCTTGCTGATCCTGGGTAATTGATGCCCGGGGTAAATATTATCCGTATTATCTGCAGTGCGTTACCGCCAACCCAGGGGATTCGATCGGGATAATGGGGGATAAAGACTATAAGTAATAGTTATGCCTCGGGGTGATTCGGACCCGGTGGGACTGAGCCGGGGGGGGTCGCTCTCTCTGCCTTTCTCTTTTTATGTGTGTGTGTAGATATTTATGTGTATATATGTATGTATGTATGTATATATGCATATATATATATATATATATATATATATATATATATATATATATACGTATATATGTTTATATATACACACATACATACATACTATACACGAACACACACACACACACACACACACACACACACACACACACACACACACACACACACACACACACACATCACGCACACACATGCACACACACACACACACACGTGTGTGTGTGTGTGGATTGGGTAGTTTAAATTAAGGTTAAGGTAAGGTTGAGTTAGTTTTGGTTGGGTAGACTGAGTTAGGGTAGGTTAGGATTGGGTAGGTTAGATTTGGGTCGGTTATATTTGGTGAGGTTTCGATTGGTATGTTATTAGGCTTGGACTGGTAGTGGAACGTTAGGTAGATTTGGACTGGTTGTTATTTTAGGTTAGATTATGTCATGGTATGTTTGGTTTGGGTTGGTATGTTAAGTTGTGCTATGTTAGGTAGCGTCTAGTTTGAGCTGTCTGGGGTGTGTTTGG
>NC_051387.1:24898005-24903005 GCF_015228065.2 Penaeus monodon
TGATAATGATAGTAATAATGGTAATTCTAATAACAATCATGGTAATAACAGTAATAATAGTAATGGTAATGATGATAATTAAAGATGATAGTAATTAATGATAACAATGATAATGATAGCAATAATGATAATAATGGGGATAGCAATAGTAATAATAATAATGATAGTAATAATAATAATGATAATAATAATAATAATAATAATGATAGCAACAACAATAGTGATGATAACAGTATAGTAGAGATCATAATACTACAAAATAATATACTGTTACCGGTACATTAGGATGATAATGGAAATGTTTATATCAATACTAACAAAATGAAAACCTGAGGTCTTATCAGCCGGCAATAAGCTTTGATATTCCCTCTCAAGTAAGGAAAGAAGAACGACGTAGCAGCAGTCCTAGAGCGAGCGAGGGAGGGGAGTCCTCCGCTCTCGCCTCCACTTTCACCCTGTTTGTTATCCCTCTTGCCGTTGGACCATCCTCTCACTCCCATGTTATTACCAAGTCTTTGTATAACTTCTGTGTCCCAGTTATTTCTTCCGACCTTCTCACTCCAACTATATATCTATATCTGTCTATCTATCTATCTATATCTATATCTGTATACATATATATATATATATATATATATATATATATATATATATATATATATATATATATATATCTGTCTATCTGCTTTCACCTATCTATCTATCCGTCTGTCTCTTTCCTCCTGCTCACCCCCTCCCCCTCCACCACGCTAATGGTCGTCTCCCCCGCCAGTGGACATGCATCGCCAGTCAACGTCTCGAAACTCCCGGCGAGTGACTCTCGGCCGGTCAGGTCAGGCGAAGGTGACCTCTCCTCGCTGGCCTTGCTTTGTCTGCGTCCACGCACGCCCACGCCTCACCTGGGAAGGGGAGGGGGAGGGGGGAAGAGGAAAGGAGGGAGGGGCGAGAGGGGGAAGAGGAAAGGAGAGAGGGGCGAGAGGGGGAGGAGGAGAGGAGGGAGGGGCGAGAGGGGAGGGGGAGGAGGGGGGGCGAGAGGGAGGAGGGAGAGGAGGGGGGGGGGCAGGGGGGAAAGGGGGAAGGGGGGGGCGAGAGGGAGGGGGGGGGGGGAGGAAGGGGAGGGGGGGGCAGGAGAGGCGGGGGCGAGAGGTAGGGGGAAAGGGGGGAGGGGGGAGGGGGGGAAGGAAAGGGGAAGGGGAGGGTAGGAGGGAGGCGGAGGGGAGGGAAAGAGGGAGTCAGGGCCAGGGAGGGTTCTATTTTTTTCTTTCTTTTCCTTTCTTTTCTTTCTTTCTTCCCCAAAACTTCTTTTCTTCCTTTTCCTTCTTCCATAGCTTTTCCTTCTGAGACGTGTTGTGGCTTTCAGTTGTAGATATCTTAGTAAACTAGAGTGTTTGTTGGATATAAAAGACGACAATGAGCATGCGCGTAGAGTGGAGTTTACCGGCAGGAGGTTATTGCAAGAGGGGCTCGGGTGGGCAGGAGAGGGGGTAGTCGAAAGGGGCATTGACAGAGGGAGCGGGGGGGGGGGGTAGAAAAGCAAACACAAGGTCCTATGTCCCGGACCCCAAATATAGAATCTTGGCTTCTGTAACAGAACACTTCTCTCTCTCTCCTCTCTCCTCCCCCTTCCCCCTTCTCTCTCTCGCCTTCTGGGGTCTCTCCTCTCTCTCTCTCTCTCTCTCTCTCTCTCTCTCTCTCTCTCTCTCCCCTCTCCTCCTCCTCCTCCTCCTCCTCCTCCTCCTCCTCCTCCTCCTCCTCCTCCTCCTCCTCCTCCTCCCCTGAATATAGATTATGAGTATAATAAAAGGAGGATAAAAATGAAGACAGACCTTAAAAAGGTAACGCACATGGTCAATAAAGAGAGGAGGAAGGGAAGGGGGAAGGAAGGAAGGAAGGTGAGAGAATCGAGATGGGTCACGAGGTCACGTGATCCTGTAGTGCAGCTGGAGGGTGGCGGGCGGCCTCGTGCGTCTCTCCCTTGTTATTCTGTATTTTATTAAGTACATTTCCTTACCGAACACGTGAATAGCGTGGCGGATGAGGAGCAAGGAAGGAAAGCGGAGAGAGGGGAGTTAGGGTACGAAGATTAAGAAGAGAACAAGAAAATAAAGAAGTAGGAGGAGGAGGCGGAGGCGGGTAACACAACACCGCGGAAAAAACGGGACATAACCGCAAAAGTGGAAGTGGGAAGGGGTGGGGTGGGAGTGGGGGGGGCGAGGTGTCCCGCCTTGACATGAGAAGTTTGCGAGAAAGTCAGCGAGAGCAGTCTGTGAGACTTCTATGTAGAGATCTGAACAGGATATATATCTCGGTCTGATAACACGGTAAATATAACTTATGTGAAGTGATAAAACCAAGACATAAGCAAAGCATTGTGAGTAAACTCGTAACTTCTGAAGAGCGAATGTTGCCAACATCTCAGGCGCCATTGCAGGGCACACATGCAGCCTGTTGCCGTGTCGCCCGCCCCCGAAGGAGCATAAGAGCAGAGGGGCGACGATAAAGGGAGAGGGCCGGTTGAGCTGCGGGAACGTGGCGTTGGCGGCAAATCCTAATGCTTGCGCTTTTCATGCCTTCTGCAGCGCCATACTTCACCGGCAGTTCGCTACGGTGCGTGTGTTCGTGCGAACGCGGGGTTGTTTAGGTGTGAGCAGTATATGCGCGAGTATTTTGCCTCTGGTAAGATATGTTAATTGCGAGAGAGTGAGATGGAGGGAAGTAGGAGAGAGAGAGAGAGAGAGAGAGAGAGAGAGAGAGAGAGAGAGAGAGAGAGAGAGAGAGAGAGAGAGAGAGAGAGAGAGAGCATTTCGCTTTGGGAAATTTTGAACTGACACCATACGAGAGTTATGTGAGAGGGCAACATTTCAGACGTGTTTAATGCCTTGATTTTCTCTCAGGGTGTAATTTCATCCATGTTGCATGAGAAATAGGTGTTGGACATTTAATATATGTTATTAACGAGGCACTCAAGCACATTATTTATATATGCATGTTTATTTCTATAATACTGAATATCTGTATTTATGTCTTTACCTGTCTGTATATATGCCTTTGTGTGTGGTGTGTGTGTGTGTGTGTGTGTGTGTGTGTGTGTGTGTGTGTGTGTGTGTGTATGTGTGTGTGTGTGTGTGTGTGTGTGTGTGTGTGTGTGTGTGTGTGTGTGTGTGTGTGTGGTGTGTGTGTGTGTGTGTGTGTGTGTGTGGTGTGTGTGTGTGTGTGTGTGTGTGTTTTGTACTCAAGAAGCAATTCACCCCAGTTTATGCAAAGATTCTATCCCTTTCCAAGAGAAAAAAGTAAGTGTCGAGGCAGAAAAATGTGCGTCGGAAGGGGTAGGGGGAGCGGGTGTATGGCGCTTCCCGTCCACTTGCCGGAGTTTAAGGGCGCTCCCCCTCCTGTGGGCGTCAGGCAGCCTTCCTGCTGCAATCGCTCTTTCGTGCCCGGAAGGGCCCAAGGCCGCAGGAGCCAAGGTGCAGCGTCCGGCAAGCTTTGGGAGGCCGGCGTTCGCTCTACCGGCGCTGCATGCATCCATCTCTGCTGCACCGAGGAATGTTCCTCCTGTGATCAGGTAGTATGAGGGTTATCTAGGTATTAGTAGTATCGGTACCGTTATCATTATCTTTATTAATGGTGTAATATCAATGCAGAACAATAAAACAGGTCAAACTGCTTTTGTTGTTTCCTAAACGGATGACATGAAAAATTTTCACTATTGCCAAAGACGAATTTCCACATTTTGGCCGCTTGATAACCAGCAGCGCAAATGTTCTGCTGTTACTTACGCCTATAAGCTGATTTCTGTGCATTATATACCTTTGTTAAAGCTTAAAGAGCTCAGTTCGACCCGAAGAATCGCGGTGGGGCCATGCGCTCCCTCGTCTGCATCGCACCCTGGCTCTTGAGTGGCATTTGTGGCATCTGATTTTCCCTGAAATTCCTGTCGTCTTCATGGGTCTGATAAGATTCAGATCCGGATGATTAAGGGGACCAGACGGCCGGACCGAAATCAGTGCCCATTAGTGCATTTCACATCGGCAATCGAGGCTCGAGATCAAGGCAGTAAAAGCCATCAGCGCAACTGCCAGCAGCGAGCACGCCGAGCGCACCTGCGGCCGCGATGGAAGGAGGCGCCCGCAGACGGACCTCGGCCACGGCCAGCTCTCCCGCGGCCAAGGCATCGGGGCCTCGCCTCGCCCCCCCTCGCGTAGCCATGTCCCGCTCGACGCTTCCGGTGGCTTCAGTGCCAGCCCCAAGGTCGAATAAGGAACACTGAAATAGATCTGGACATTTGTTCATTCTTCATTCCCACTATCTTTTGCAGATAATTTTAATAGCCCTTACATATACACATATTTGGGAAATCAGGAAGTTATTTCTAAGTTACAGTTTTGAAAGATAGGAATAAATACGTGTGTTAATTTGAGTTTCTGGCCTTCATTCTCACATTTATTAATTGCATACTTTACATAAAAGTGGTTACGGAACAGAAGAATAAACCTCTCTCTCTCTCTCTCTCTCTCTCTCTCTCTCTCTCTCTCTCTCTCTCTCTCTCTCTCTCTCGTCTCTCTCTTCTCATCTCTCTCTCTCTCTCCCTTTTCCTTCTCTCTCTCTTCTCGCTCGCTCGCTGCGCTCCTCCCTCCCTCACTCCCTCCTCCCTCCCCCCCTCCTCCCTCCCTCCCTCCTCCCTCCTCTCTTATCTCTTTCTCTCTCGCTCCTCTCTCTCTCTCTCTTCTCCGTCCTCTCTCTTCGTCTCTCTACATCTCTATCTCTTCTCTCTCGTCTCCTCTCTCTCTCTCTCTTTCTCTCTCTCTCTCACTCTCTCTCCTCCCTCCTCTCTCTCTCCCTCCCATCCCTCCCTTCCTCCCTCCCTCCCTCCCTTTCTCCCTCCCTCACTTTCCTCCCTCCTTCCCTCGCTCCCCCCCCCCTCTTCTCTCTCTCTCTCTCTCTCTCTCTCTCGTCATCTCTCTCTCTCCTCTCTTCTCTTCATCTCCTGGGTCTCTCTCCCC
>NC_051387.1:24917889-24922889 GCF_015228065.2 Penaeus monodon
TACAGTTGTACTGTGTTTGTTTACTGTGATGAATTGACCTATGGATCACTCGCACACGCACGCACGCATTAAAATGGAACGAATGTCAAGAGGCTGCCTAGGAAGGTCTTCGTGGAGATTTTCGCATCCCGGACCTCTCGCACTGCGGAGGAAATGGCGAGCGCCGCACCCCCCGCAAGCGGCCGCCCCAAGTACACGCGCTCGGTAAGCGGATCAGGGGCTTTTCCTCTTCGCAAAACTGCTCGGATATATTTCGACTTAAGCTCTAAATCGCTTCTGCTGCGTTAGGGAAGGATCTGATTCAGGAACTTAGGTATAAGCACATAGAAGACGCCGCACGGGCCGCCGAGAGACCGAGGCTGAGCCGATTGCAGGCCGGGTAATGAAAGAGGTCGGGGGGGGGGCTTTATTTCGAAAGATTTAGAAACAACTGAAGGAAGGCATCAAACCTCCTTTATCTCTCTCCAAACTCATTAACACACACACACACACACACACACACACACACACACACACACACACACACACAACACACACACACACACACACACACTCACACAGACACATACTCATACACACAACACAAAACACATATCACATACACATACACATACATAACATACACATCACATACTCAACAACACACACACACACACCACACACACCTATTATATATATATATATATATATGATATATATTTATATATATTATATACTATATTATTTACTATATATATTATATCTATCTATTATCGTGTGGTGTGTGTGTATGTTATATGTATGTATGCTATAAATTGTGTTGCTACCATCATGTATATATCGTATATTCTATTCATATGAATATACTTCTATTATATTCTAATCATTAATCAGATACTCTGATTACTTATCATCTGTTAATCATATTCGAATACTACTATATTATATTATATATATATATATATATATATATTATATATATATATATATATTATATGTGTGTTGTGTGTGTGTGTGTTGTGTGTATACATACATGTATATATATGTGTTGTGTGTGTGTGTATTATTGTATATATTTATATAATATTATATATTATATTATATTATATATATATATTATATATATATATATATAAGTATATATATGTATATTTATATACCATATAACCTTCTCTTTCTTTTCTCTTTCTCTCATCGTCTCTCTCTCTCTCTCCTCTCCTCTCTCTCTCTCTCTCTCTCTCTCATTATTCTATATATATATATATATATATATATATATATATATATTATATTATATATATATATATAATGCTATACATATTGTCCGTGAATACAATTGGGAAACGCATATAAGCAGATATATATTTACCTTGTTTGTGTGTTTTTTCTTTCTTTTTTTTGTCATTGCAGGTGCTAAGCTTTTCTTGCATTTCAGGGGAGACTACGGGCGGGGCCTGTGGGTGGCGGCCCTGGCACTGGCGCTGTTCGCCCTCTTCACGGCCGTAGATGCTCAGCGCACTTACCCCGAGGAGGTGAGTCTTGCTATAGAGTTGTTGCTTGATGACTCGGCGCAGAAGCCTGCGATCGTACTGTTGCTGCTCTTACTGTGCCTTGTTCTGATGCGAATGGCGCGTCGGTAGCCATAAAAATGCCATAGAAAAGGGTAATAAAGCGCCAGCGTCAGCAGGTGGCACTTCATAAACTCTACCTTTATTCCGGATGGTTAGTTGTACCCTAAGCCAAATTAGGTCAGACTGACAGAGCAAGGTATTCTAGAGTCACTCTTTCAGCGCAAAGTTGATCAGTTATTTGTTCTAGTAGACAATACAAAGACTGAGTATGGACTGCATGGCACCATCTGACACTATAAGAGCATTCTTGGGCATCATTTAATTATAAACCTAATGACATCTATAATGCTATATCTCGGAGGCATCAGGCCATAGTAACTAGACGGCGCAGAGGAAGCCATTGTGTACAGAGTAGAGTTTAGGAGACGAGGCCGATTCTGTAGCACTGCGAACTGCACAAATCACTGAAGTCCCATCCTGGGGTGGCTTCACTGTTGATTATACTGAATTCATTTTTTTATATGAGCTAAAAGTTTTTTTTACCACCAAAATCTCTCTCTCTCTCTCTCTCTCTCTCTCTCTCTCTCTCTCTCTCTCTCTCTCTCTCTCTCTCTCTCTCTCTCTCTCTCTCTCTCTCTCTCTCTCGCATTATTAACAATGACGATAATGAAATTATATATATATGTATGTATATATATATATATATATATATATATATATATATATATATATATACACACCACACACACACACACACACACACACACACACACACACACCACACAACACAACACAACACACACACACACACACACACACACACACACACACACACACACACACACACACACACACACACACACACACACACACACACACACACACACACACACACACACACACACACACACACACACACACACACACACACGCCGCGCACAGCGAGCGTCCACATTCCGGCATCGTGCAATTGCACTCTGTTTCAGACACCTGCGCAGCGTGTCCTGATATCTGACGCAGGATTAATGTAGATGAATTCTCGAAGTTTGTAGCCGCTTACTCTACCTGCCTTCACCTGCACGGCACATGTTGCAAACGGCAGCCCCGCCTCTCCAGTGCCCGCGGAATTCGGTCGGCGCCGCCCCTGCATGTGGCTGCTCGTGGCTTGGGTCATGCTCTGTGCATTTTTGTGAATTAATTTCTGTTTGAGGTTGGATGAAGATAGCCTATGTATTGAAATGGCAGTCAAAAAAATAAATCAGATAATCGATCTGAAAGTTAAACTCTCTCTCTCTTTCTCTCTCTCTCTCTCTCCCTCCCTCCCATACTACCTCCCTCCTTCCCTTCCTCCCTCCCTCTCTCCCTCCCCCCTCCTCCATCTCTCTCTCTCTCTCTCTCTCTCTCTCTCTCTCTCTCTCCACACACACCACACCCACCCACACACACACACCCACACACACACACACACACACACACACACACACACACACACACACACACACACACACACACATGCACTCAAGCTAACAGACTTTGCAGAAGGAGCGAGAGAGAGATCGGCAGAGGGACCCCGGCGCGAGATAAGCGAGAGGGCGCGCCGGCGGCATGGGTGGGCCTGGAGCGAGTTCTCAGTTCATTCATCTTTATTACGAGCAAGATCAGGGCTGGCAGGTGTGACACGGCGACCGCTGATTGGCCCGCGAGATAACGTCCTGGAGACATTACACATTCAGGTCTCAAGAAATTCACTTTTTCGTCTCATTAAAGTGCATTTCGGTTGAAGTTGCGTCTCGTTTGGTATAGAGGTTGGCATGCCTGGCGCCGGTCATTTGCTGCGCAAAACGGGCAGAGACACATACGAACAGACGGCCAGATATAGACACGCACGGGAGCATAACGAGAATGGTGGGTAAGGGATTGACATCACAGATGATATATAAGAATAAGAATGATAATGATAATAATAGTATTGACATTCTTTTTCGTGATTATAATGATACTTACTAATTATATCGATGATATAGTACTACTTAGTAATTATGATAATAATAATGATGGCGATGGTGAAGTGATGATTATATTATCGATGATAATGATACTGCTGCTAGAGATCATAATACAAATGATAATGATGGCGATCGTGGCTGTGCAGTGCAAGGGGCAGCAGAGAGAGAACTGTGAGGTTATGCAACTAAGATTTTTCGATACAGAAGTTGGAAAAATATGATAGATGATGATATTGATTATCGTAGTAGTAGCAGTATTTATTTTTTGATAAAGCTACACATGACAGCAATGGTAATATCATGACAATAAAGATACTTCCACAGCAGTAATGGCAGTAACATAAGAATGGTATTAGAGATAACACTGATGAGGATAGTGAAGGTAATGTTTGCAAGATTAATATTGTTATAATGATAGTATTAATAGCAATGAAAATGCTAATAATAATTCTAATGATAATGATAGTAATGGTAATGAAAAAAGCTGATAATAATAATAATAATAATAATAATAATAATAATAATAATAATAATAATGATAATAATCATTGTGACAGTAACGATCGTTACAATAAAAATAATGATGATTATAATGATAACAGTAATAATAGCAAGAACAAGATAGAATAAGAAAGGGCGATAATAATGATATTGATGATAAAGTTAATTATAATGATGATTATAATAAACAACGATAATAATGATCATGATTATGATGGTAATGATACTAATAAAATTTATATAATTGTAACGATGATGATAATAATAATAATAATAGTGATAATATGATAATAATAATAATAATAGTGATAATATGATAATAATAATATTAATAATGTTAATATTAATGATAACAGTAATGATGGCAATATCAATAATAGTAAAAAAAGAATAATGATATTATTATTACTACAACAACATCAATAACAACAAAAACAACAACAACAATAACTACTACTACTACTTCTACTTCTACAACAACTACTACAGCTACAATAACTGTAACAATGACCACTACTACTACTGCCACCACATCTACAGTTCCCAGTGGCAGGGCTGCTTCGTTGGCGGCCCTTCGGGGAGCGGGCTCGGCGCCCCTCCCGCGTGGGCACGGCGGCAAGCAGCAGCAGCGGCGGCTGTGTTGAGAGTTTTATGTTCTGTGGCCGGGCTGTGTGGCTTCAGCTGTGACCTATCATGGCGGACCTTCATGAGACGCGGGGGAGGGGGTGGGGTGGCGGGCAAGGAGCAGGGAGGGGAGGAGGGGGATGCGACCGAGCCAGTGACCTCTGGCAGAGAGGGAGGACAGGGCGGAGAAGGAGTATGAGGGAGGGAAGAAGGAAGCGGGAGGGAGCGAGGGAGGGGACGACGGACAATGAGCAGGCAAAGGCAGGTCGCAGGGGCCGGCGCCGCGCTCCGGAGATGGACAGAAGTCATCAACCTTTAA
>NC_051387.1:24925927-24932671 GCF_015228065.2 Penaeus monodon
CCCCCTGGTTAACACCATCTCCTATCATCGGATTCAGTGGAGAGAGACACTCCCATCATTAAGCTCCATGGTTTGCTGCAGGAAATTCAGGGTAGCTTGGTCTTTGAGCATAATAATCATGCCCTGGTCTCTGGCAACCCGGATTGACAACCGGATTTTTCGCTACATCTCCAATACTCTTACCAATTGGTAAGCATTGTCGAAGCCTTCGGGTTTAGAGGGAACCTTAAACTGTGGGAAACGCCTAGGGGGTCCAGACTCACCCTCAGAGTCTGTCTCCGGCCTGGGTCGTTTTGTGACCGTCCTTTTTGGCTAATTTCTGGGCTGCGGTCGTGGGAGCAGCAGCTGTTTCGGTTGGTTCAGCTTGTGCTCCCATCTCAGTCAGGGAGGACGTTTGAGGGGTACTCAGAGGTCTCCCTGATTTGGGTGCTGGCCTAAAGAGGCCAGCACGAGAGTCCATCTGCTGGGCAATCTCGTGGACAGACGTTTTTGGCTGATGTCGTGTCCATTTTAGCAGCAGGTCAGACAGAGTCAACCTGTGCTTTGGATTTTCTTTTGCCACTAGAATTCATGTATGGCTTCAGAGTGACTGCCGTCTGGACCTTGCACGGTTCGTCATCATTTGTATCTCTTTGTTGTGGGGGGTTTGAAATGCTTGTCATAAAATAAGCAGTTTATTTCATCCTCTCACACCCCCGAGTCCAACAAGGGGAAGTTGTATGTTAGAACTAATGTCTAACAGCGCAGGGATGGTGAGAGGATATACGCAGACAATGGCCGTTGTACCGCCAGTAACGGGACCAGTGTGAGTGCCAACTTCGACATTGACTACTTGACCCTAGCCTCTCGAAGATAGGTGTGAACCCCTGGGGAGAGACCAGAGGGAATGCCCTTCCACCTCCAAGATAGGCATCATTGTTTGGAAACCTTTCTTCCTCCCTCTTGAGTGAAACAGCTACCCAAAGACTGTACCACCTCAAAGAGGGAGTTCTAGTCCTGCACCTCAAAGAGTTGAACCGCCCCTTAAAGAGATTTAGACCAGTCCAAGTGGTAGATGTAGTACCATCCACCACAACCTAAACCTTCTGATACTGATATTGATACTGTGAGGTGTTCTTTGCTCTGTGGCTACTAATATATATATATATATATATATATATATATATATATATATATATATATATATATATATATATATATATATATGCATACACACACACATTGGTGTGGGTTCACAGTGTCTAGATGCGTTGTGGTAGCGTGAAGCATCTAGGCAGAAAGAAAGAAACAAAGACCGAGCATCATCATCAACTCCTTGACATTCAGCCTATGGGTTTCCCCTTTTGTATCAGCTAGATCTCTTAGTTTTAATTTAAATTCATTATGGAGCACAAAGTAATACTTCTAAAGTGCATCTAAAAAAACAAAAAAACTCACTTAATGCTTGATAAAATAAATAGAAAACATTGGTTAAAGCCACTCTTTACGAGTCCTGATATTATAGTTAAATAAAAAGTAAAGTAATTATTATTAATTCATAAAGATTATTGAATAAACTTTAGCCATTTATATGAAGCAAATAAAAAAAGGATCACGTCCAGCTCCTCAGAAAAATGAACGTCAGCACACAGGACGGGCTAATGACACACGGGGTATGTGGTCCAGAGTGAGTATATTTCGCGCCGTTTTTGGCGGTATTTATAGTGGTCGTGACGTCATGAATTACGTAACGAACTTTACATCTTTCAAATTTATTAAATTGTAAACTTTACCATACAGGCTAAAATATACAGAATAGAAAAAATAGTCCCTAGTTAAAAAAAATTTTTAAAAATATCGAACAAAAGATGAAAGAAAAAGATGACGAGTGTAAAAATACTCGGAAGATTAGAGAAAACAATGAAAATTAAATATAATATAATATCTTTTAAATTAAGATAAATAGAAAATCGAGAAAAATAGACTTTTGGGGTCTTACGAACGAAGCAAAGTGAAGATTCCATATATAACCGAAGAAAAAAAGAAAACGGCTATGAAAAAGGAGAAACTTTACTAAAACTACAAAAACCATAGTGCAAATAAAAAGCAAACCAAAAGGCTGGGACCCTCCAAAAAAGACCAGTAGCGAGCAAGTGGAAGCGCGGGCACGGCCGATAGATGGGAAACGAGGGGCGAAAAGTTTGAAGGCCCGGGTGAGGAGGACTGGGATGTCACCTTACAATACTAACACGATTTTCATTTTTATTTCTGCATCCCAAAAGCAAAGTGTGCATAAACTTAAACAGTAATACAAAAACATTTAATAATGAAAATGATAATACATATGATAAAAAAAAAAACATAATCCTAGAATTAATAGATATTAAAAGGATCTTCCGTTTGTACCGGCAATTTTCCCGAATTCTGGAGAAAAGAACAGGATTTGGAAATCAGATACTTCTCAAAAACGCTAAATACTGAGAATTGCGATGCTCTTTTTCAGTCAGAATACAGAAAAATAGCACCTATTTTCCTGTTTAAAAACGATTAAAAGGGCATGTGGGCAATTCTGAAGAAATAAACCCAAAATATTGTAATGATAATAATGATAATACAATAACAATTGTTTTTGATTACTGTATCCAAAATGATGATGATAATGATGATGGTAATAATGATAATATTATAATAAAATTAATAAGAATTATAATAATAACAATAACAAATTAGGATTATAAAGGATTAAAAACAATAATGATGGTAATATCAATAACAATAATGAAAATAGCAATAATCATCGTAATGAGGATAATAAAAAATAATAACAATGATAAAATGACAACAAGTAGGAGAAAATATCATCATTAGCAATAAATAATATGAGAATTATGATTAATGATAAGAATAACAACAAGCAAATGTAAAAATAAGAACAGAAATATAATCATGAGACCAATAACAATAATAATGATCATAATGATGGGGATGATGATGACAATAATAGAAATTATAATGAGAAAGGGAATGATAATAGTAATGATATTTAAAAACAAAAATAATAATGACAATACTGATAGTCATAATAATAATAAAAGTAATAATTATTTTTACAATAATGATTATGGTCATCATATAATAACAAAAATAATAAGGAAAAAAAAAAATGTAATAAAAATAATGATATTAATAACAATGATAGATATTTTAAATGATGATAATATAATAGTCATCAAATAACATAATAATAAAAAAATGGTAAAAGTAAAAATCAAACATAATAAAATGACGAAAAACGATAACGAAATTTGATGCCAAAAAACCAAAACCCTAGTTAAAAAATTTTGTTATGACTTGATAAAGACACTGCTGTACTTTTTTAAAAAGGGATAAAAAAATAACATTATTGATATAAAAAAGTATGAGGGAAAATGATAATAAAGGTAATAAAAGTTAAAACCAATGATAAACAATAGCAAAAATTTTTCTTTTCATCAATTCATTATTTCCCTTATCATTTTTACTTCCTCATAATCTTTATATAAGTAAAAAATTTTAAAAACAAAAAAATATGAAATAAATGATAAAAAAAAAGATTTAATATACAAAAATAAAAATAAAATAATAAAATAAAATGATTAATTGATAAAAAAGTAAAAAAGTGAGATGAGAACTATAATAATAACAACAACAATAAAACAATAATAATAAAAAAATAAAAAAATAAAAAAATAATAATAATAATAAAATAAAATTCCCCTTTTGGGGAGACAGAAACTGCAACCGGTTAGGAGTTTCGCGTGGGATAATGGGGTTAAACCTTTGCCAAAATACCCCCCCAAGTCACCCCTTGGAAAGGTGTAGACCTGTCCGACCCCGAGGCATGGAGTACCGGGTTGGCTCCGGCGGGGGCTAGCTGTCTCATGGGTGGGGAAGGACTTTTTTATTTTTGGTTTGGCGTTTCCACAGATGGTGTCTCAAAAAAACCCGGTGGGTTTTGCAACCTTAAATTCACGAATCCTCTTATGAGGAAAGGTTTTTTCAAATTTTTTAAGAAACGGGGTGAATGGCATGGAACTCTATGTGAAGGGTCTGCCCCCAGGTGCCCCCCCGGGCCCCGCAGCGGGACCCGGTCGTTATCCTGCTAGGAAAAAGTGGCGGGAATGAATTTTTGATGAAGTGCTATTTTAGCCCAAAACCTCTTTTAGAAATAGTGTTTCCCAAAAAAAGGAATAGGCAAAAAGGATGTAAAAGAATGGCATAACGAGGTTTTTTGATGTTTTGAATTAGATTTTGAATATACAAAAAAGGATTAAAAGGTAATATAAAAAATTAAGAGGAAGAGAAAATTTCTCGGAAAGACTCCCAAAGTTTGAATGATGTACTGAAACGGGGAGTCTACAATAGAACTGAAATAAACGTTTATGTTGAGGAAGCGTCAGAGGAAGAAATAGATATTGTGAATGAACTTATGAAATATACAACCTGAAAGAGAACTGTGAAGGAATAATGTTTTAAAAAGTTAAATATAAGAAACTAAATATGACTGTAAGAGAAGTAAATAAAGTTTTGCCATATTTCAAACCCCAAATTATCTGAAACTAACAATCCATATTGTGTTTCTGTTGGTTTTAAGACGGTGGGTTAAAAAGGCAAAGACATCTGGGAAGCCCACCTGACTCAGGTGGAAACGAAGAATAGAAAGAGACATCAAAGAACTACAAAGGAGTATTAATCTAATGACGAGGCATAAAAACGGAGAAGTGAAATCAAGAGAGAAGATTAAGAAACTGTTGGAAAGGAATTGGAACTGTGTTAGAAGAACTGAAACAGAGAGTCCTGGCAAAGAAATCCAAACTTGATCGTTATACCGAAAGACTTCAGCAATACAGGCAAAACCGACTATTCAGCTATGACCAGAAAAGATTGTATTCTGAACTTAATGGGAACAACCAGGTGGCAAATGAAATTCCAAATGCGGAAGAAAGTAGAGTGTTTTTGAATGGAATATGGGAGAGAGTAAAGAACATAATTACAATGCTGGGTGGCTCAAGACGCTAAAAGACAACTTCAGGTATCGGAATCAGGAAGGTTTGATCATAACTGAGGAAAATGTCTTAAAGCAAAGTAGAAAGGTACCAAATTGGAAAGCACCCGGAAAAGATGGAGTTCAGGGTTTCTGGGTAAAGAAACTGATAAGTTTGCATGAAAGAATTGCCCATCAATTGAATGAGATTTTAAGAGGAAATGAACAACTGCCTGAGTGGTTAACTTATGGAAGAACTGTTTTGTACCAGAAAGATATAACCAAAGGTACCGCTGTAGACAACTACCGAGCAATTTCTTGTTTACCGATAATGTGGAAGCTCTTTACAGGTATTATGTCTGATTATCGCCATGACTTCTTAGAGGAAGAAAAACTATTGCCTGGGGAACAGAAGGGCTGTAGAAGACCAGAGGGACCAAGGATCAATTGTTAATAGACAAGGCAGTACTCAAGGATTGCAAAAGGAGGCTCACCAACCTTGCTATGGCATGGGTAGATTATCGAAAAGCTTATGATATTATCCCACATAGCTGGATTAGAGAATGTCTAGAGTTGTTTGGAGTTGCTGATAATATTAAAAGGGTTTTGAAGAACTGGAAATTGGAATTAACACCATCGGGAGTTTCTTTTGGCGAAGTTAACATTAAAAGAGAAATCTTCCAGGGGAATAGTTTATCACCACTTCTTTTTGTTATATGCATGATACCTCTCACTATGGTGTTGAGGAAAGTAAATTTTCATTATGAGTTGGGTAATAAGGTTACGAAGTTAAATAAATTGTTATTCATGGATGATTTAAAGTTATTTGCAAAGTCTTATGACCAAATTGGTTCTCTTGTAAAGACAGTGCAAATGTTTAGTAAGGATATCGGGGTGGAGTTTGGGATTAACAAGTGTGGAGCAATCATTCTGCAGCGAGGGAAAAAATTGTTTAGACGCATAGGTGTATTGCTGCCAGATGGGAAATTCATAAAAACTATTGATGAAGAAGGCTATAAGTACCTTGGGATACTGGAAAGTGATAAGATTAAAGAAAATTAAATGAAACTCCAATTTGTAAAAGAGTACAAACGCAGAGTAAGGTTAATACTGAAGTCTAAACTAAATGGTAAAAACAAGATAAAAGCAATAAACACTTGGGCAGTTGCAGTTTTAAGGTATGGGGCTGGTATTTTGAAATGGAATGTAGAAGAAATAAAGGATTTAGATAGAAAGGGCCAGAAAATTACTTACTAGCATAAGAGTTTGTATCCAAAAAGGGATGTATATAGACTATATCTTAGTAGAAAGGATGGTGGAAGAGGATTGATGAGCTGCGAAGGTGTTATCAAAAGTGAAGAGAAACAACCCGGAATGGTATCAAATTCTAATGAGAGATTGTTGCAAGGTGTCAAAGATGTCGGTGTTTTGGAATTTGAAAAAAAGTTCTAGTAAAGATGACTTTAAAAAATCGATGAGAGAAAAGAGAATGGAGGCCTGGATGGGGAAACAAATGTACAGTCAGTTTGTTAGCCTGTAACCGGATAAAGACAAACTGGAGTTGGATACAAGTCGATCTGAAAATAACTCAGAAGCGTGATAGCACTGTTCAAGAGCAAACTGTCAGAAAAAACATATAAAGTAACATTGATAAATCAGCTGATTCCCCGGCATGTAGATTATGTAAAGAAAGGAGAACGTGGCATATGTTTTGTGCAAGAAGCTGGCCAGACGCTTTTAAG
>NC_051387.1:24932771-24940271 GCF_015228065.2 Penaeus monodon
GCGTGTTTGATCAGCTAAGTCCTGCCGATCAAAGAATCAATTTCTTTCATCTCATTATAAAAATATTATGTCATTTTATTATTATTATTATTATTATTACTGTCATCATTATTAGTATCACTGTCATTATTATAATCATAAAAATCACCATCATTATCATCATTATTGTCATTATTATAATAAGTATTATTACTGTCATTATTATTATTGCTGTTGCTGTTATCATTATTATTATCATCATACAGACAGACTGTCACGGCAAATAATCACAAATGGAATAAAATAAACCTTATTATCATTATTGTTACTGTTATTTTTATCATTGCTGACATTACTATTCTTATTGTTACAACCATGATTATAATAATTTTTGTTGCCAGGATAATAATATTGATGATAATAAACAGATGATAATAGTGATTGTAATTATTATCAAACATGATAACAAACTGATAATAGTGATTATTATTATTATTATTATTATTATTATTATTATTATTATTATTATGTAAATTTGGTGTTCAAATCACTGGTAGATTGTAAACCGACGTGTAAAGCGGGGAAGCTGATTATTACCAATAATCAAAGGTTCCTCGTTCTGTTCTAATACTGTCCTCAATATCCTACCTGTCCCTAATAATGTGGTGTTTTGTGCAAAGTGGGTCTTTAGCTCTATTCCGATTTGATCCATAAATTTCTTTAAATTTTGTGTTACACTTCCAAGGGCTCCTACAATAACAGGTACCACAGAAACTTTTCGAAGACTCCAAAGCCTTTGGATTTCCCGTTTGATGTCCTGATATTTTTCAAAATTTTCTTTCTCTTTTTCATCTATTCCCTTGTTTCCAGGGATGGTAGCATCAATAATTATTGCAGACTTCTCAACCTTATCAATAATGTCAATATCAGGCCTTCTTGCTTCGATGGTGTGATCACATTGAATATTCATGTCCCAAAGAAGCTTATGACTGGTATTTTCCGAGACTATTTCTGGGCTGTGTTCGTACCACGGATCAGACCTTTCAAGCATATACTTTTCACAAAGTTTCCAATGAATCATTAATTATCGTGTCTCCTCTTATAAAGCGTCTGAGCCAGCTTCTTGCACTAACTATATGACTCACTGTTTCTCCTCTTTCTTTACATAATCTACATGCCGGGGAATCAGCTGATTTATCAATGTTATGCTTTATATAGTTTGTTCTGACAGCTTGCTCTTGAACAGTGCATATCAACGCTTCTGTAGTTATTTTCAGATCAGACCTTGTCATCCAACTCCAGGTTTTGTCTTTATCCGTTGTTACAGGCTAACAAACTGACTGTACATTTGTTTCCCCATCCAGGCCTCCATTCTCTTTTCTCTCATCGATTTTTTAAAGTCATCTTTACTAGAACTTTTTTTCAAATTCCAAAACACCGACATCTTTGACACCTTGCAACAATCTCTCATTAGAATGTACCATTCCAGGTTGTTCTCTTCACTTTTGATAACACCTTCGCAGCTCATCAATCCTCTTCCACCATCCTTTCTACTAAGATATAGTCTATATACATCCCTTTTTGGATACAAACTCTTATGCATAGTAAGTCATTTTCTGGTCTTTCTATCTAAATCCTTTATTTCTTCTACATTCCATTTCAAAATACCAGCCCCATACCTTAAAACTGCAACTGCCCAAGTGTTTATTGCTTTTATCTTGTTTTTACCATTTAGTTTAGACTTCAGTATTAACCTTACTCTGCGTTTGTACTCTTTTACAAATTGGAGTTTCATTTAATTTTCTTTAATCTTATCACTTTCCAGTATCCCAAGGTACTTATAGCCTTCTTCATCAATAGTTTTTATGAATTTCCCATCTGGCAGCAATACACCTATGCGTCTAACAATTTTTCCTCGCTGCAGAATGATTGCTCCACACTTGTTAATCCCAAACTCCACCCCGATATCCTTACTAAACATTTGCACTGTCTTTACAAGAGAACCAATTTGGTCATAAGACTTTGCAAATAACTTTAAATCATCCATGAATAACAATTTATTTAACTTCGTAACCTTATTACCCAACTCATAATGAAAATTTACTTTCCTCAACACCATAGTGAGAGGTATCATGCATATAACAAAAAGAAGTGGTGATAAACTATTCCCCTGGAAGATTTCTCTTTTAATGTTAACTTCGCCAAAAGAAACTCCCGATGGTGTTAATTCCAATTTCCAGTTCTTCAAAACCCTTTTAATATTATCAGCAACTCCAAACAACTCTAGACATTCTCTAATCCAGCTATGTGGGATAATATCATAAGCTTTTCGATAATCTACCCATGCCATAGCAAGGTTGGTGAGCCTCCTTTTGCAATCCTTGAGTACTGCCTTGTCTATTAACAATTGATCCTTGGTCCTCTGGTCTTCTACACCCCTTCTGTTCCCCAGGCAATAGTTTTTCTTCCTCAAAGAAGTCTTTGGCGATAATCAGACATAATACCTGTAAAGAGCTTCCACATTATCGGTAAACAAGAAATTGCTCGGTAGTTGTCTACAGCGGTACCTTTGGTTTATATCTTTCTGGTAAAAAAACAGTTTTCCATAAGTTAACCACTCAGGCAGTTGTTCATTTCCTCTTAAAAATCTCTTAAATTGATGGGCAATTCTTTCATGCAAACTTATCAGTTTCTTTACCCAGAAACCCTGAACCCCATCTTTTCCGGGTGCTTTCCTTTTTGGGTACCTTTCTACTTTGTTTTAAAGACTTTTTCCTAGTTATGATCAAACCTTCCTGATTCCGATCCCTGAAGTTGTCTTTTAGCGTCTTGAGCCACCCAGCATGAAATTATGTTCGTTACTCTCTCCCATATTCCATTCAAAAACACTCTACTTTTTTCCGCATTTGGAATTTCATTTCCCACCTGGTTTTTCCCCTTAAGTTCAGAAACAATCTTTTTGGTCATAGCTGAATACCCCCGGTTTTGCCTGTATTGCTGAAGTCTTTCGGTATAACGATCAAGTTTGGATTTCTTTGCCAGGACTCTCTGTTTCAGTTCTTCTAACACAGTTCCAATTCCTTTCCAACAGTTTCTTAATCTTCTCTCTTGATTTCACTTCTCCGTTTTTATGCCTCGTCATTAGATTAATACTCCTTTGTAGTTCTTTGATGTCTCTTTCTATTCTTCGTTTCCACCATGGTTCAGGTGGGCTGTCCCAGTTTTGTCTTTGCCTTTTTTAACCCCAACCGTCTTACAAACCAAACAGAAACAGCAATAATGAGATTGTTAGTTTCAAAATATATTTGGGGTTTGAAAATATGGCAAAACTTTATTTACTTCTCTTACAGTCATATTTAGTTTCTTATATTTAACTTTTTAAAACATTATTCCTTCACAGTTCTCTTTCAGGTTGTATATTTCATAAGTTCATTCACAATATCTATTTCTTCCTCTGACGCTTCCTCAACATAAACGTTTATTTCAGTTCTATTGTCAGACTCTGCAGTTTCAGTCACATCATTCAAACTTTGGGAGTCTTCCGATGTAATATTGTTCTCTTCCTCGTTATAGTTTATATTACCGTTAATCCTTCTTTGTATCATTTCTAAATCTAATTCCGAAACATCAAAAAATCCTCGTTATTGCCATTCTTTGTACATCCTTTGCCTATATCCTTTTATTGGAACACTATTCTCATCAAGAGGTTTCGATCTAAAATAGCACTTCATCATCACAATATTCACTTCCTTCGACCACTTTTTCCTAGCAGGATAACGACCGGGTCCCCGCTGCTGGACCGGGGAGCACCTGCCGGGCGAGACACCTTCACATAGAGTTTCCTGCCATTCACGCCGTTATCTTCAAAATTTGAGAACTCATTTCAACTCATAAGAGGATTCGTGAATTTAAGGTTGCACAACCACCAGTGTTTTCATTGAGACACCATCTGTAGGAAAGCTGCCAACCAAAACTAAAGAGTCCTTCCTACCCATGAGACAGACTAGCCCCCGCCGGACGCCAACCCGGTACTCCATGGCCTCGGGGGGTGCGGACAGGTACTACACCTTGCTCAAGGGTGACTTGGGTAGTTATGGCAAAGGGTAACCTCATTATCCCACGTCGAAACTCCCAACCGGGTTTTCAGTTTTACTGTCATACCCGGGCAATTATTATTATTATTATTATTAATTATTATTATTTATATTATTAAATTTTTATTATTTTGTTGTTTGTTGTTGTTGTTATTATTATATGTATCATCATCTCATCATTTATTTACTTTTTATTATCAATTAATCATTATTTATTATTATTTTTATTTTATATTTATTTTTAAACAGTATAATACTTTTTATCAAACATTATTATTTATATTGTTGTTATTAATATTATTACTATATATAATGATAATGATGAGATGATAGGGAATAATGATAAGGATAATAATGATATTGATGATAATTTATATATTTGCTATTGTCTTATCATATGTGTAACATTTTTCAATTACCTTTCATTATCATTTTCCCCTCAGTACTTTTATTATTATCAATAAATGTTATTTTTTATCATTTTTCTTATAAAAGTAGCAGCAGTGTCTTTATCTAGTCATAAGCAATATTATTATAACTAGTTTTGGTTATTGGCATCAAAATTATCGTTATCGTTTCGTCATTATTATTATAGTTTTATTTTTTACTTTTTCCATTATTGTTTTTATTATGATTATTATGATGACTATTATTTTATCATCATTAATATATCTATCATTGTTATTAATATCATTTTTGTTATTACATTTTTCTTTATCCTTATTATTATTGTTATTTTTATGATGACCATCATCATTATTGTAATAATATTATTACTTTTATTATTATTATGACTATCAGTATTGTCATTATTATTTTGTTGTTAATATCATTACTATTATCATGCCTTTCTCATTATAATTTCTATTATTGTCATCATCATCACCATCATTATGATCATTATTATTGTTATTGGCTCCCTGATTATATTTACTGTTCTTATTTTTACATTTGCTGTTTGTTATTCTTTTCATTATCATAATTTCTCATATTATTTATTGCTAATGATGATATTTTCTCCTACTTGTTGTCATTATTATCATTGTTATTATTTTTTATTATCCTCATTACGATGATTATTGCTATTTTCATTATTGTTATTGATATTACCATCATTATTGTTATTATATCCTTTATAATCCTAATTTGTTATTGTTATTATTATAATTCTTATTAATTTTATTATTAATATTATCATTATTACCATCATCATTATCATCATCATTTTGGATACAGTCATCATAACAATTGTTATTGTTATTATCATTATTATCATTACCAATATGTTGTTTATTTCTTCAGAATTGTCACATGCCCATTAATCGTTTTTAAACAGGTAATAGGTGCTATTTTTCTGTATTCTGACTGAAAAAGAGCATCGCAATTCTCAGTATTTAGCGTTTTTGAGAAAGTATCTGATTTCACTCCTGTTCTTTTCTCCAGAATTTCGAAGATTGCCGGTACAAACGGAAGATCCTTTTAATATCTATTAAGTTCTAGGATTATGTTTTTTATTATCATATGTATTATCATTTTCATTATTACTGTTTTTTGTATTACTGTTTAAGTTTATGCACACTTTGCTTTTGGGATGGCAGAAATAAAAATGAAAATCGATGTTAGTATTGTAAGGTGACATCCCAGTCCTCCTCACCTCGGGCCTTCAAGCTCTCGCCACTCGTTTCCCATCTATCGGCCGTGCCCGCGCTTCACTTGCTCGCTACTGGTCTTTTTTGGAGGGGTCTAGCCTTTTGGTTTGGCTTTTTATTTGCACTATGGTTTTTGTAGTTTTAGTAAAGTTTCTCCTTTTTCATAGCCGTTTTCTTTTTTCTTCGGTTATATATGGAATCTTCACTTTGCTTCGTTCGTAAGACCCAACAGTCTATTTTACTCGATTTTCTATTTATCTTAATTCAATAGATATTTTATTTCATTTTCATTATTATCTCTAATCTTCCGAGTATCTTACACTCGTCATCTTTTACTTTCATCTTTTTGTCGCTATTTTTTTATTTTATTTTAACTGGGGATATTTTTTTCTATTCTGTATATTTTTTAGCCTGTATGGTAAATTTACAATTTAAAAATTTAAAAGTTTAAATTTCGTACGTAATTCATGACTCACGACCACTATAAATACCCCCAAAAAACCGGGGAAATATACCACCTGGACCACATCCCCGTTGTCATTGCCCGTCCTGTGTGCTGACGTTCTTTTTTTTTTGGGGAGCGGCGTGACCCCTTTTTTTTTTGCTTCATATAATGGCTAAAGTTTATTCAAAATCTTATGAATTAATAATAATTACTTTATTTTTTATTTAACTAAATATCGGATTTGAAAAGAGGGTTTAAACCAAATGTTTTTATTTTTTTTTTCAAGCTTTAAAGTGATTTTTTTTGTTTTTTTTGTGCATTTTTAGAATATTATTTTGTGCTCCATAATAAATTTTAAATTAAAACTAAGGATCTAGTGAAAAAAAGGGGAAAAACCGGGCTGAATGTAAAGGGATTGATGATGATGCTCGGTCTTTTTTTTCTTTCTTTCTGCCTGAGCTTCACCTACCACACGCATCTAGAAACGTAAACCCAACCAATTGTGTGTGTATGCATTTATTATATATATATATTATATATATTATATTTATATATTTATATATATATATAATTATAATTTAAGTAGCCACAGAGCAAAGAACACCTACAGTATCAATTCATATCAAAGGGTTTTATTGGGTGGGGTACTACATCTACCATTGGGACTGGTCTAAACCCTTTTTAAAGGGGGCGGTTCAACTCTTTGAGGTGCGGACTAAAACTCCCTCTTTGGGGGGTAAGTCTTTGGGTAGTGTTTCACTCAAGAGGGAGGAAGAAATTTCCAAAAAAAAGATGCCATCTTGGAGGTGGAAGGGACCCCTCGGGTCTCTCCCAGGGTTCACACTATCTTGAGGGGCTAGGGTCAGTAGTCAATGTCAAAATTGGGACTCACACTGGTCCCTTTACTGGGGTACAACGGCCATTGTCTGCGTATATCCTCCACCACCCCTGCGGCTGTTAACATTAGTTCAACATAAAATTTCCCCTTTTTGGACTGGGGGTGTAGAGGATAAAATAACTCTATTTTATGAAAACTTTCAAACCCCCCACAACAAAGAGAACAATGAGGACAAAACCGTCAAGGCCCAACGGCAGTCACTCTAAAACCCATACCTGTTCTGTGGCAAAAGAAAACCAAAGAAAAGGTTGACTCGTCTGCCCTGCGCAAAAAGGGACACGAATCACCCAAAAACGCCCGTCCACGGATTCCCCACAGAGGGACTCTCGTGCGGGCCTCTTGGGCCACACCCAAATCGGGGAGCCCTCTGGTCCCCCTCAAACGCCCCCCCTGACTGAGATGGGAGCACAAGCTGAAAAAAACCAAAACAGCTGT
>NC_051387.1:24945271-24947771 GCF_015228065.2 Penaeus monodon
CTCAAACAAACTCTATTAATGACAAGGTTTCAGTGTCTTTTGCTCTGTGTGGATGAGTGAGTCAGTGAGTAAGTGTGTGTGTGAGCGGCAGCGAGCATGAATGAGAATGAAAGTGTGAGTGACCTCACACAGAAAATGCATCACAAACACGAAGATTAACGTTCAACATAACAAAACTGAGGTAAATTAGCAATGCTACTAATACAAAATTATTTCAACATTTAATGATATGCGACAGAACGTACGCATTAATGAACGGTGAAGTGAAAAAAATATGCATAAGCTTTCTAGCAAGCGTAATCTTCTCGGGTCAGAAATTCCGAACTGCTGAGGTAGCCATGTCTAGCTATGCATGTCAGACTTCATTGGCGGGTGGATCCTATACCCAAAATGCTGTAGAATGAAGCAAATTGAGCCAGGAAAATCTATAAATACTCTTCTGCCTATCTGTGATGGGCGCTCGTGACATTCCCTACGGGTATCTAACTATCGTGATAAATAACAACCCTCCCTGACCAGGACTCGAACCTAGGTCACTCCGGGTATGAAACCGGAGGCCAGTGCTAAACCAACCATGCCACACGACCCACTGAAAGGAATCAGACGATCGCTTGGGATTTACCAAAAACATGCAAGCGACTTTATGAAGGTGGGAAGGGCGTGGTTAATAAGTGAATAATGATTCTAGCTTAAACCCTTTTCCTGCATTCATTAATGGATGTAACTGCGGGTCACACCGAGAGAGAGAGAGAGAGAGAGAGAGAGAAAGAGAGAGAAAGAGAGAAAGGAGGAAGAGAGAGAGAGAGGAGGGAAGGAGAGAGGGGAGAGAGAGAGGGGAAGAGAGAGGAGAGAGGAAGAGAGAGAGGAAAAGAGGGGAGGAGGAGAGAGAGAGAGAGAGAAGGGGGGAGGGAGGGATGAGAGGGAGAGAGAGAGAGAGAGAGAGAGAGAGGAGAGAGGAGAGAGAGAAGAGAGAGAGAGAGGAGAGGGAGAGGGAGAGGGAGAGAGAGAGAGAGAGAGAGAGAGAGAGAGAGAGAGAGAGAGAGAGAGAGAGAGAGAAGGGAAGGGAGAGAGAGAGAGAGGGGAAGGGAGAGAGAGAGAGAGAAGGGAAGGGAGAGAGAGAGTGAGAGAGAGAGAGAGAGAGAGAGAGAGAGAGAGAGAGAGAGAGAGGGGGGGTGGGGGTGGGGGGAGGGGGAGAGTAAGAGAGAGAGAGAGAGAAAAGAGAGAGAGAGAGGAACTCTCAAGAAAATGTGATAAGGATTTAAAGTGTGACGCAATTGCAGCATCGCAACGTATCGAGGCGATTGCCATCAGAACGGAAGTCTTCGTTCGGATTTTTGTTGCGTCGCCGAGGCCGAGTGGAAGGAGGGGGAGGGGGAGAGGCTGAGGGAAGAAGGAGCACTAGGAAGGAAATCAGGGCGATAGGAAGGACAATGGAAGAGGGAGGGCATGGATGTGAGACGGAAGAAACGAAGGGAGATGAGAAAAATAGTGAAGAGGACATTTGGAAGAATGTAAAGATAGTAATATGGATAAGGGATGAAGTAGAACAAGGAGGGTAGAAGATAGACTGGAGGAATAGATAGAAAGAAAGGGTGAATTCGAGGCGAAATAAAAAGACAAAATGAAATGCGATGAGGAAAGGGAGAGATGAAAAAGCTATTGAGGATTGCGCACGAAAAATGTGGAGATGAAGAGGCAAGAAGGCGAATGTAAGGGTGAACGGAGATAAGAGATAACCAGAGACAAACCGACTGGCGATAAGAAGACAGCCATGGAAGAGGAATTGGGAGTCAGCCATCGAGCAAATGCGCCGAAGTTATAGATGAACAAATAAAAGACAGTGGAAGACGAATAAAGTTTAGGCCGCGAAACCTCCTTGCAATATCAGGCTTTCACTGGCTTAACGCTTGCTGATGTTTCACGACCCAATATGAGACTCTCCCCTCCCTGGTCGTTATGGCCGGCTTAGGGGAGCGAGGGAAGCGAAAGGGAGGGGGGAAGGGAGGGGGGGGGAGTGCAGGCAGTGATTGGAAGTGGAATGAGATCCCGGCGAAGAAAAAGCGGCTCGGGATGTCGTAACGGACCCTTTTATGTCAATAAGGCTTCTGAAAGAGTTCGTCTGGCGTGGTAACCATTTCACTCTCATCCGTTTACGACTCCGGATAAAACATAAATCCGATATGAATGTACTAACCCCCCCCCACCCATCACCCCCAGGCGCCGCACACTGTGGCTCGCTGGCTCAGCGAAGTTCGTGGGCGAGGGAGCAACCCCTTGCAATATTCGCCGGCAGAGGGCTTTTTGGGGCCGAAACAATCCATTCATCGCAGCATCTTCACAATCCAACATTCAGTAACATCCGCCTACTCATTTCGTGCTGAGGAGAGCTGGACGGGGTAGCAGGCGTGGGTGCGGGGGAGTGTGAGTTGTAAAACTGGTTGAATATGTTTATGTTCATTTATCAAGAGGTCTTTCTTCGGTATCATTTTATGAGTCATAA
>NC_051387.1:24950271-24952771 GCF_015228065.2 Penaeus monodon
TGTAGACGGCTGCATTTCCTCAAGAAACCGCACAGACGGCGAAGAAGGCCGAGTTTCTTCTCGTCGGCGATGAGAAGACATCCATTGACCGCACCGAAATAACATAATTGAGGCTGATGATGTTGAAGTCACAAGCTGGATAAAGATGTAAGAGGAAGGGGAAGGGGTATTGAGGGGGGGGGGTTCTGGTGTTGAAGGAAATGTATTTTATACTCCAGGGGTCGTAAAGCGAGGGGATTAATGGAGGGCGCAGAGGGAGAGGCAGTGGGAGGGGAGAAGGAGGGCAGAGGGAGGAAGGTTACTGGGAAGAGAGAGAGGAGGGAAAGAGTAGAGGGAGGGGGAGGAGGCAACGGGCAAGGGAAGGAGAGAGAGAGGGCGGGGGAGGGGATGTAGGTGGCAAGGGGAGGAGAGGAAGGGAAGGCTCGAAGGAAAACAGTCATTTAATTCTAGATTTAATGGGTTGTGGGAGTGCGTGGGCGAGCGTGGCGTGGGGAGAGGGGGGTTGAGTGGGAGGAGACAACACAAGATATACCTGTCTGCTAATGCAGCTGCCCTCCGCCTCCCCTCCGCCTCCCCTCTGCTCCCTCCCTCCCTGCCTCGTAGTGTTTGTTTATGCGGAGACATATTGATAAGTGCGTGAACACAGCCCAAGGAAGTTCATACTCCTCGCTCGCCCTAAGAAGCTCGAGAGGGTTGCAGTCGTGGCAGCGTCTCCCCCCAACACCTGTGGCTTCACCCTCACCCGCTAGGGAAGGAGTGTGGGTACACGGCCCTAACATCGCCTAGCTTTACCATCTGGGTTTGCGCCGGAACAGCCTGGGAGCGGACAGAATGTTTTTACCGAATTATCGTTGAAAGAAAAACAGAAACTTGAAGGAATAATGTAACCCAAGTCTGTAAGAAGAATAGCTCAGCGAAATCGAAAATCAATAGAGAAGAAATCTCTCTAGATTCTCCCTGGCGAGGAAGGTCATTAAAGTCTCCAGCCTTCCTGAAGTAAATAAATAAATGAACACAGAACCACAGTAACAACAAAATTAGCAGAAATAATGATAATAAAACAGACCTACGCAAAGTCTTCTCACCTATTTACATATTCATGTATTACCGAGCCATGAACCTGACAGCGGAGTCAGCGAGAGAGAAAAAACAAATGAGAAAATGATAGCGGTTGTGTTGGGGTGTTTAATGTGGCAGATCTACACACGTGAACCTGGCGGGGATCCAACAGGGCGAAATTAAGAGAATAAACAAGTCGATTTGATATGAGAAAGAACAGACTCTGCTGCTGCGTTAAATTCGGACTTGCGAGTACGTGTCTTTGGCGGGAAGGAGGGAGGAAGGGAAGGCGGGAGGGAGGGAGGAAGGGAAGGCGAAAGAGAGGAAGGGAGGGAAGGAAGGGAGGTGGGAAAGAGGAAGGGAGGGAGGAAGTGAAGGCGGGAGGGAGGGATGAGGAAGGGAGACTTGGAGTGAGAGAGGGAGTGAGTAAATGAATGAGTGGGTGACGAAGAGAGGGAGGGAAGGAGGAAGAGTGAGAGAAGAAAAGAGAAAGAGAGAGAGAGAGAGAGAGCGAAGGGAGGGAGTTAACAGTTAGATCTCAGGCATTGTCGAGGCTTTTTATGCAAAGGTATTTAAATCAAGGATTAAGCGATAGGTTTAGTGACTTAGTAATTTGAAGTCGGAGCAGAACTGATATGTTTATACTGTTAGAGATATAAATGAACAGACGCTGCAGGAGAATCAGAACTAATGGAGTATTAATGAGGAGGAAAAAATAGCCGATGTGGATTATCACTTCTTCGCAAGAAAAACATCATCAGAAGTAGTGTTGTTATTTTATTAGAGTAAATGTTATCGTTTGCAGGCATGTTGACGGTTATATTTAATTATTTATATTTCTTTCAAAATAAACACTTCCCTTGCCATTGTATAGTGTTTTGCATGCTCTCGCTAATCCCTGAGGACTGGGCACGTCAGAGCATCCTCAAGAGCCAGGCCGGAGCGCCCGCGCCCACCAGGCGGGGCATCGGGCCAGGTCGCGCGGCGCCCACCTCGCGCACCGCACCCGGCGCCGCCCGCAGGCATGCCGCGCATGTCACCGTTGCCAATTAAGAGGAAACTCATAGCTCACCAGCCATCAGTAATAACCGTTGATGTGTGACTGCAGAAGTGCTCCCCCTCGATCTTGTCTGCGCCTTGCAATTAGGTCGTAAATCGCGCCTAATGAGACTGTCAAATCGCCTTTCGGAGCAACAGACGAGCATTTCACGTTTGTCCTAAAGACTTGTTCCGCGACCCTTTGCGGGGCAGCAGCGAAAGCGTCAGTGTTGCCCGAAGGGTTTTTCTCTCATCAAGATCATCACGTGTGCAGTGTGTGTGTATGTCTGTATACATGTATGTGTGTATGTATGTATATTGCAGTGTGTGTGTGTGTGTGTGTGTGTGTGTGTGTGTGTGTGTGTGTGTGTGTGTGTGTGTGTATTTGTATACATGTATGTGT
>NC_051387.1:24960271-24962771 GCF_015228065.2 Penaeus monodon
GCCATCGAGGGGGCTTTACGAACACTTGCTTGGGGCGATTCGCGAGGACCTGCTTAATCCCGGCCTTCCGGGGCTTTCGGGGCCCCCGCGGGGGACGGCGAAGGCGACGCTGCCACGCGCCAGTCGCGCCGCCCTGGTCCCTCAAAGGACGTCAGATACTCGGAGAGTACTCTGCTGCTTCGAATTTCGCGCAAGTTTGCTTTGTATCACAAGTTCACTTGTTTCTGTGCTGTTGTTTGACAATAGTGGCAATATATATATATATATATATATATATATATATATATATATATATATAAACACATACATATATATACATATATATGCATATATATATGTATATATACATACACACACACACACACACACACACACACACACACACACACACACACACACACACACACACACACACACACACACACACACACACACACACACACACACACACATAAATATATATATATATATATATAATATATATATATATATATATATATATATATATATATATATGTATGTATGTATATTTATAATACATACATATATATATATATATATATAATATATATATATATATATATATTATATATATATAATATATATATATATATATATATATATATATATATATATTATATATATATGTGTGTGTGTGTGTGTGTGTGCGTGTGCGTGTGCGTGTGCGTGTGTGTGTGTGTGTGTGTGTAAATATCCACTACATGAATTTGAACTTTGTACATAGAACATGCTTCATTACTCGAAAGAAATAGGAAAAAGAACCTTAGCGCTGATAACAGATTAAAAACAAACGATGAAACCGCCACATTTTCCTCTGAATGCACTCCAAGACCTGGCCTCGTCACTAAATGATGCTATTCATTTAGGATTTACAAGAGAACCTTAGAGCGCGGTCCTTCACAGCAAGCGAGATGAACTGTTGACTTTGTTCCAGGCTGAGAAGCGGTCAGCCAAGGCTGAGGCTGAGGGCTGTCCCGTCCGCAGCTTTGCCGGCGGGACAGTCCTCAGTCAGCGTCATGAGCCAGCCTCATTGATGCGTGATCTCGGTTGTATGCGGGGCTTGTTCGCAGTGTGCTTGCGTGCGCGCGCGCCAATGTTTGCTTGTTTGTGTGTATGCGCGTTTATCTCTACAAAGGATAATATTAGTGATGCAAGATAACGCTTGGTTAAGTTACGACGAAATTATTTTGATGGTGAGTATTTTGGGACCGACTCGATCTGTTCACAGCAAAAGGCTGCGCACTTGATCCAACGGAGGGAAGGGAAGGGCATCAGGCCGGCTCAGGAAACGGTTTTCGCTTAAGGATGATGAAACAACGGAAGCGATATTGACACTAACGAAAATGGTGATAGTGTGGTAAAGAGAATGATGGTAGTCAAATCAAATTAATTAATATCAAACAACCTGAAATTAATTGACAGAACGCAAAGAGAAATGCGAGTTTAGTTAATGAAAGCAGAGCATGAATAAGAGGCGGTAGAATAAGTGATGATGAAGACAATGGCAATATATATGATAATATTGATGATAATAGTGCTGTAATCGATCATACTAACAGAAAATAAGAATCACGATGATGAAAATTACAACAGCAATAAGTTGAATATTGATATCGGTATACTTGAAAGAATCCCCAGAAACAGCTTCCCGGGAAGAGCTGCCCCAGCGTCGTGCAGCTTCCGTCGGCCTCAGACATGAGGCGGCCGCGTTGCATGAGCCCGCTGCGTGCGAGCCCGCTGCGTGCTGTGCTTTTAGGGCCATTAATGGAATTCCCTGCGTCTCTTTGGCCTCCTCTCCGATTCCGCCTTCGTTTTCTCTTCCTCGTTTCGCTGTCGTCGTTTATTAATTATCTGCAGTTTTCCTTTTTTGTCCAGCATGGCAACAACGCGAACGCAAGTATCAGCATCTTTATTAACTTTAGTTTCACGAACATCTACATCACCATCACCACCGCAACATGTTTCTCTTTCCCTCGCAGTCTCCTCACGCCCACCCGCCCCGAGACTCCCCCTGCACGACGTCCCGCCCACACCACGCCCATACGTACCACTCGAAGCCCTACTTTATGGCTCGGTGTTTGATAGCCTCGAAGACACGGGATAAAGCTGGTCCCGCACACCGCTGTTGGGGGAGGGCGGTGCTCGGGGTAGGGAGGGGGAGGGGGGGCCACGAGGGATGGGCGAGAGAGAGGGGAGGGGAGGGGGGGAAGGGGAGGGGAGGGGTGCGAACGAAAGATAGGAAGGGGTGGGAGGGAGAGGTGTGGGGGAAGGAGAGGGTGAGGGAGAGGAAGAGAAGGGAGGGGAGAGAAGAGAAGAGGGAAAAGTAGGGGAGTAGAGGGGAGGATAAAGGGAGGGGAAAAAAAGAGAAGGGGAGGAAGGACAGATGATGATGGACAGAAAAGAAAGCACTAGAAAAGGAGGGGAGACAGGGAGGCAAGGAGAAAGTGAAGGAGAGAGGTGGGGGAATGATAAAAGTGGG
>NC_051387.1:24965271-24972771 GCF_015228065.2 Penaeus monodon
TACTTATGTTGTATCCTAAAATTGGAATGTAGTATCACATGACTGCATATCAAATGTAGCAATGCCTTTCCACGCCCAAGCTGTACGCCGGCATGGCAGATGAGTAGATAAAAGACTGTGTAATTGTTCCTTTCTTTAATTGATATAATACTTATCATAATAATGTATAGCCTAACACAAATGTAATACCATTATATAATATTACCACAGCCTGTCCACGCCTGTGCATTTAGCCAGGGTGGTAAATAACTTATCTAACCTTTTGCTTCACTCGATTTTTAGGCCGGTGTAACAGCCCAGAATATACCGGGGGTTATTTCAGGCTGGGCTGTTTTATACCCGGGGTATAAATTAGACTAGGCCAGTTTATACTCCCGGTTTAAAATTGGCAAGGCTAGAATATACCCTTTCCCTTCTGCTTCTAGCAAGTATATTACTATTATGTTGATCTTACAACTGGTAATAATAATTATTATTATTATTATAGCAATGATAATTTTATAGTAATGATAATAATAATAATAATAATATTAATAATAATAATAATAATAATAATGTAATGATAATATTAACGGTAATATATTATAATCATTATAAAGATAATGATTAAAATCATTATGATCATCATCATTGTTATTATCACCATCATAATAACCTAACATAGAGCCCGGGCATAAAACAGCCTAGCCTGAAATAACTCCGGGGATAGTCTCGGCCGTCGCACAGGGGCTTCACGATTCGTTTGCTTCGGAGCGCCTGTCGAAGCCCTTACGAGTAGATAGCGTGTATGCGATTCTGATGTTCTAAATTTATATTGATGCTTATTAGAGTCGCAAGGTCACTTCACGTCGTGTTAGTCGGCAAGAATGTGATTATACATGAGCAGAGCGTATTGGAGTTTTTTCTATTTCTTTTTGTGCAAGAACTGCCTGGAACATCTGCGTGTTTACACACACACACACACACACACACACACACACACACACACACACACACACACACACACACACACACACACACATACACACACCACACACACACACACACAACACACACACATACACACATGCATATACATATACACGCAATTATGATAATAATAATGATAATAACAATAAGAATAATGATAAAAGTAATCATAGTCCTAAAGAGCCGACATGTTCTGTGAATAACTCTTGATTGAAAGGATTGATTTACATTAACTAAGCTGACATTAGCATTAAAATCCGGTGTTCCCCCCTTCAGTAAGATTTTTTTTTCGTGCTTAAGTCGTGAATCAACAAGCAAATAATGGATTAAAGTGTTACAATAAGGAGACTGGATTTTATATTGTGTGTGATCGCTGGATCAGGAAAGGGGAATTGAGGAGAGCGCGATCTCCACAATAAGGGGGTTGACGGAGAGGAGAGTGCCACGAGATATAGGCTATCGGCAACGGAGATACTTTCGAGGGGACTGTTTACGTCTCTCTCTCTCTCTCTCTCTCTCTCTCTCTCTCTCTCTCTCTCTCTCTCTCTCTCTCTCTCTCTCTCTCTCTCTCTCTCTCTCTCTCTCTCGATCTCTCTCTATCAATCTCTCACTCTCTCGATCTCTCGATCTCTCTCTCTCTTTCTCTTTTTCCCCCTTTCTCTTCCTCCCAAATGGGCGAAATACAAGAAGCTCCAACACCGGCAAAAACGCCCAGAAAAAGAAACACTAGCCCTCGGCGGACGCAGCGAGAATAGATTCGGAGAACCGGGAGCGAAGTGTTTCCAACAAGTGTGTCGAGCTGTATTGAAATGAGATTCGAAACCCAAGTCCCATTCTGTCGGCTCTGAAAACAGTGGCGTCTAGATCCCGGGTGCCGCTCGTGTTACGCCTCCCTGGGTATCTCGCCGTGCTAGAGGCCGATGCACGAGCTTAGTTAATCGGCCACTCTCTCTCTCTCTTGCTTGCTACAGTGTCTGTGGTTGGGGGATTATCGCGGAAATGAATGTCATTATAATAAAAAATAGGTTTCATTCTCTTTTTTAGACTCACCAGACACTTTCTTGCATTTACGCGATGTTAGGAAAAATAAGTATATTTAACATTGCACTTTTGGTTTTAGTAACATTTTTTTATATTTCTATTGCCTTTGCAGGGCAGCTGTTTGTAGGCAGTCTGCATGTTTACACACACACACACACACACACACACACACACACACACACACACACACACACACACACACACACACACACACACACACACACACACCACACACACCACACACACACACACACACACACACACACACAGACACACACACACACACAAACACACACACACACTCACACATATATATACACACATACACCCACACCCACACGTTCATTCTCCTAGCCATTCTCTACACTAGACGACCTGTAGTGTAGGCCTAAAAGACGCCCAAGAGAAAACACCTGTGATGTTGCGAGCTGACCGTAGGCCTCCCCCGAGTGTCAGGTTGTCTACGGGAGAGTCACGTTCACGGGGGAGGGGGGAGGGCGAGGGGAGGAGAGGGCGTGACACAGCTTCGGGGCGCAGGGCGGCAGGGGAAGGAGGAAATTCCGAAAAGGAGATCTTATATCGATTTTTTTTATGTTGAATTTTCAGTTTTGTGTTTGCTTATTTTGTCCCTTTCTCGGAGTTTATTTTTAGTGCCTTTTGATAAGGAATTATTACTTTTTATATTTTTTTTGCGTCGCATTTTACTGAGGTTGCTCGTGTCGTTAGGATGATAAGACAATTTGTATATTGCACGGATTTCTTCGGAGATGATTTTATTTTTATAAGCGCTTTTATCTCAAGTAGATTGTTATAAATGTGTGTGATTTTGTGTTTATGTATCACACACACACGCACACACACACACACACACACACACACACACACACACACACACACACACACACACACACACACACACACACACACACACACACACACACACACACACACACACGCACACACACGCACACACACACACACACACACACACACACACACACACACACACACACACACACACACACACACGAACACACACACAGATATATATATATATATATATATATATATATATATATATATATATATATATATATATATATATGAGAGAGGCTGATTTCCTGCAGTTAAATAATTGGCTGTTGAAAAAAAGTACACACACACACACACACACACACACACACACACACACACACACACACACACACACACACACAACAAACACACACCAACACAACACACACACACACACACATACATACACACACGCAAAATATATTTTATATATATATAAATATATATATATATATATATATATATATACATATATATATACATATATATATATTATACATAGATAGATAGATAGATAGATAGATAGATAGATAGATAGATAGATAGATATGAGAGAGAGGCCGATTTTCTGCGGTGAAATAAATGACTGTTGAAAAAAAAGTACACACACACACACACACCCACACACACACACACACACACACACACACACACACACACACACACACACACACACACACACACACACACACACACACACACACATATTATATATACACATATACATACCTACATAGGTGTGTGTGTGGGGGGGGACCCTACCACGTACTCACTCCAAGAGCATCACAACATGAAAACTACAATTAAGTATCAGCTGTGACCACGGCGGCTCAAACATGATCCTACCGTTAAAAGAAAAAATCCCCAAACTTATTATATATCTATCTCTCTTCGTGTATATATGTGTATGTGTGTTTGAGTGAGTGAATATATATATATATATATATATTATATATATATATTTTAATATATATAATATGTGTGTGTGGTGTGTGGGTGTGTGTGTGTGGTGTGTGTGTGTGAGTGTGGTGTGTGTGTGTGGGTGTTTTGTGTGGTTTTGGGGTGTGTGTGTGTGTATGTTTTTGTAGCTTTATCCCATACACACACACACACACACACACACACCACACACCCCACATTTTAATATATATATATATATATATTTTATAATAAATATAATATAAATGTATGTATGTATGTATGTATGTATGATCTATATAATTATATATATATATATATATATATAATATATATAAAATATAATATTGTATTTTAATGTATGTATGAAATGATATATATTATATATAATATATATATATATATATATATATAATATATATTAATATATTATATCCCTGTATATTAATATGTGTATTGTACGAAGATGAACCACCGCCACTGCTAGACGAAGTTATAAAGCCATAAAAGAAGTAAGAATACAAGAGCCCCGGAATAGATGAAATAACACCAGAACTAATTAAAAATGCTGGCGAAAGTGTGAATACTTCTTCTACAAACTCTGTACAAAAATATGGAATGAAAGAAAATGGCCAGAAGACTGGGTAAAATCAGTCTTTCCCTCCCATACCTAAAAAAGGTGACGCACTCCAATGCAACAATAATGGGACAATGCATTAATAAGTCAGAGCAGAAAAAATTTTGTTGAAAATTTTTGCTGAAAGAATGAAGTTGAAGTTAAGAGAGGAAATTGCAGACGAACAAGCAGGTTTTCGCCCTGGAAAAGGTACCAGAAACCAGATTCTAAATTTAAAAATTGATCATAGAGAAAAATAGAGAACATCAAAAAGACCTATACCTGTGTTTCATCGATTATGTCAAAGCTTTGGATACTGTTGATCACGATATCCTCGGGAATACATGTACGATATGAAGTTTCCAAAACACATCACCCAAATTTAAAAAGCCTTGTATGATCAACAACAAGCAGCTGTAAGAACCACTTATGGGTTAACAGAATGGTTCGAAGTCAAACAAGGAGTACGAGGGTTTGCATTCTGTCTCCGCACCTCTTTAATAAAATATTCTGAAACAATTATGAGAGGTGCTCTGGGGAGAATTTTGAAGGAACTGTGGATGTTGGAGGATACAAAATATCAAATCTGAGGTACGCCGATGATATAGTTTTGATTGCCAGCAGTATCACTGAACTACAACAACTACTAGATAAAGTTAGAAGCCAGCGAAAGGCTGGCTTGTTTCTAATTTGCAAGAAAACTAAGATCATGAAGATTCAAGATAACCTGCAATGAACAATGATGAACATGTTACAATCAATGGAATGATTGTGGAAAATGTGAGAGTTCACTTATCTTGGAGCTGTTTTAACTAATACATATGATGATTCACCGGAATAAAAAGAATTACCATTGCCAAAACGCACAATTGCTCTCAATAAACATCTGGAAAGACCCGAAGACCTTACGGACAAAGCTGAGGTTTATTGAAATCATTAGTTTTTTCCAATTGCAAACATATGGTTTTTGAGTGGGTTTGGGGGTTGGGAAATAGATAGACAAGAAAAGATCAATAGTTTTTGAAATGTGGGTGTTACCGACGAGTACTGCATATTAGCTGGACAGAGAAGAAGACGAATGGTGAAGTGCTGAGAAAAATAAATTGTAAAGACCGACTGTTGGACATCTTGAACAAGAGGAAATTAAAGTTTATTGGTCATGTAATGAGAAGTAAAAGTATTGCTGACAGGGATGGTGATAGGAAACAGAGGAAGAGGCAAACCGAAGACAAGACTGAGCGACAATATCAAAGATATTTACGGGCTGTCGATGGTACAAGTGGAAAAAAAAGCGTAAAATCGGTTTAGTGGCGAAGGATGGTGGAGAGGTCCACGGCTGCTCAAACATGAGCATACCGTTATTGATGATGATATAAACACACACTTTCACACACACACACACAGAAGTTATATGGCAGATTCACCCTTGCCTGATTGGATGCCCTTCCTTATCAACCGCGGTTCAACGCGTTAACACTTGTGCCACGGCGGCGACTTCCCCTACGACACCTGCGTTTGCCTTCTCAAGGCGATACGTCGTTTTCCCACCGTGAGATTGGGTTCGAGGCAGCAATCAGAGCGCAGGCGTTTTACGACTGCCGCGACAGGGAATTGAGCTCGGGACTATGAAGGTCGGAGTCCAGTGCTCTAACCACTGGATTATCGCGGCAGTCGTATATATATAATATATATATATAATATATATATATATATATATATATATATATATATAATAAACACACACACACACACAAACACACACACCACACAACACCCCAAACACAAAAACACACACACACAACACACACCCACAAAACACACCCCCACACCACATACATATATATATATATACATTCTTATATATATATATATATATATATATATATATATATATATATATATATATATATGTATAAAGAGAGAGATACAGTCAGACAGATGGAACAAGGCGTTCTTCGCCGACAGGAAACATTATCACAGTCGAAGTACATCACCATTAGATATCCTTAAACCAGAGCAGCCTGTTGCCTTGTGAAACAAGTACACAAATGCTGTTGAATAATATTCTAAGAAGGCAAAACGGCTGGCTAATGAGGAGAATGAAAAATCAGATTTTAATCCCCTAGTTCCCCGTGGAGGTTTTCTCTCATTCCGGTGCCCTCGGAAAATCGAAGCCAGTGCACGACTCGCTCTTGCTCTGGAGGTTGTGGAGTGCACTCACGTGTGTGTGCGTATGGATCATATGCATATTAGAATCATATGTGTACGCATATATATCCTGCGCGCGCGCGTGTGTTATATACATATATATATATATATATATATATATATATATATTATATATATATATATATATATATATATATATATGCTCAAACATGAGCAAAACCGTTATGTGATAAATTTTATATATATATATATATATATATATATTATATATATATATATATAATATATATAATATTTATACATATATTAAAATATATATAAATATATATATATATATTTTATTATATATATATATAAATATATATATATATATATATATATATATATATATATATATATAATATATATATATATATATATATATTATATGAATTCATGTCGAACAAATTGCAAGTAGAACAACGAAGGGAAGTACAAGAAAACATAAATTTTCCCAATAGCCTTTTCGCTTTTAGCCGGGGTAGATCCCCTGATGAAGCAGTAAAGCAAAAAACCCTTGGGCATATAATATATATATATTATAAATATATATTATATATAATATATATAATATATTATATATTAATATTTTATTTAATATATATAAATTATAAATAATATATTTTTATACATACTACACCACACACAACACACCACACACACACAACACACACACACACACACCAACACACACAAAACCACCACATATATATATATATAAAATTATATATATATTATATATATATATATATATTTTAATTGTGTGTTTGTGTGTGTGTGGTGGTGTGTTTTTATATTTTTTATATATACAATATATTAAATAATATATATATATATATAATATATATTTTACATAGGGATTCTTTTCTTGCTTTATCCCATTTTTAGGGGGT
>NC_051387.1:24985271-24990271 GCF_015228065.2 Penaeus monodon
CGATAGTGGCTCCGAGGTCGTCCTCAAAGACGCCGCTGATATATCTCTGCCCTCTGACCTGGCCCTCCTCCTGGGTGCCACCCAGAGCCAGTATCTCTCCGCTGGGAGCGAGTCCGAGAGACGCACCAACTCCCTGCCTCTCCCTCTTTCTAGTTCGCGCGCCCATGAACCCAGGTGGAGGGCGCTTCGTTCACGCGATGACCCTGCGCGACCTCGCTTTCAGAACAATCCTCCTGTCCCCAGCAAATTTAGGTCGCCCTTGCTTCTCCGTGGCTTTCCAAGGCTGCCTCTCGCCCCCCGCCCGTCCCCGCCCCCACCCAGGCCGCTTGACTACGCCGCAAAGCTTTCCTCTTCCCGCCTCCCTTCCTCTAAGGCACCTCGGTCGCCCTCGCCTGACCTCTCTCGTGCACGTCGCCAGCGCCTGACGGCGTCTCACCCAGAGAGCGCCAGCCGCCCCTCTGGCAGGCACCATGGCAGTCAAAGGCATTCGGGCGCTCGGGGCTTCCGCCAGCGCATGCATGTTGGCCCTTCCTTCCCACGCCAAGCCCGGTCAAGGGCGTCTTCGCTTGCCTCCTCCCTGGCGCTGAAGCAAGCCAAGGCTCCCTATCAGATGCGCACGAGAGCATTGCCAGACAGTGCTCTCGGACCGCGCCCCTCGCTCTCCAATGTCCTGCTTGATGCTGTTCCCTTAGCCAATAGGATTAGAGCACCGCAAGCTTCCAAGCACAGGCCTGCATCAGCCAATCAGAATTCAGGAACCCTGTCCCATCCCTCTAATGGTTTCCCTGCTGAAGGGCGCTTGGGGCTCCCAGGTATGTAACATGGGCTGCCAGGTGCACGACCCTCGCCTCGCTTCCACCTCTTCGTAGTTATTAAACTCTGCTCCTTGGCCTTCATCTCGAGGACGAACTCGAATCCTCCCCAGTAAGAGACGCGTGTGCACCACACACACGCACGCGCACTCGCACACGCACACGCATACGCACACGCACGCATACACATACACAAACACAAACATTTTTCTTTTCTTTTCCTTCAATCGTCCTACGCGATCCTCTTACTAGGCATGACCCCCCCCCCTCCCTTAGTGCTGTCTCAGGCCTCGGCCTCTTCCTCTCGTTCTGTCTCCGTTTTTTCAGGCGTCATTCAGCGAATCTTCTTTATGGTTCTCTTGACTGTCCGCCATCCCTCTGCCGAAGTTTCCGGTGCTTTCCAATAAGCCTAAGAGGCACCGCTTCTCTCGCCTGTTGCCTTTTTCGTGGACTCAGAGGGACGCCTTCTTTGCCGAGGCGGTTCACGTCGTATCAGATTTTCTTCGGCTGTGCATCTTATCCTGTTCCATGCATTCCTCCTCGCGACGTGAAATGACGACTCTTTCTCTCTCTAAGTATCTCTCTCTATCTATCTATCCATCTATTTTTCTCTTTATTTCTCTCTATTTCTCTCTCTCTACCTACCTACCTACCTACCTACCTACCTACCTACCTACCTTTCTATCTATCTGTCTGTCTACCTCTCTCTCTCTCTCTCTCTCTCTCTCTCTCTCTCTCTCTCTCTCTCTCTCTCTCTCTCTCTCTCTCTCTCTCTCTCTCTCTCTCTCTCTCTCTCTTCTCTCTCTCTTTCTCTCTCTCTCTCTTCCTCTGTATATAGAACATGTAAAATTGATGTATATTGAGTTTGGTAATTCCCGCCCTTACAATATCATTAATGGTTTCTTTCGCTAATGCCTAAATCAGTAACTAATTAATACCTAACGACCTTTAATCAATCCCTTATTCGCAACCTAATCGCTAGTTCCATGTTCCTCTCGTGTATGAAATGAGCGCAGGTGCTCCTCGTGCCTACAACCGCACCTGCGACGGAGGTATTCTTCCGTCTAAGGAGCAGGTCAGGTGTCGGTGAGTGGACGTGATGTGTTGGTTTGGTTGTGTGTACGTGCGTGCGTGTGTGCATGCGTTTGCGAGCGTGCCTTACCCCCCTCTCCCCCGCAGGTCCCGTCAACGACGCCAGGTCGAGCAACGGCCACGGGAACTCGATCTACGCCAACCGAAGACAGAAAGCGGAGGAAGAGGAGAAGAAGAAAAAGGAGAGACAAGGAAAGAAGCAAAGTAACAAAGATAAAAAAGGAAATAAGAAACGAAAAAGATACGAGTGGAAGGTCGTCGGCTTCAGCAGCTGCACGGCGACGTGTGGGGGCGGTGAGTGACCGGGCGGCGCACGGCGTCAGGGCCCATGCGCTCGCGGCCGAAGCAGGCCGGGTTGTTGTGATGTGCTTATACGTGACTGGCCATACACAGACATGCATACGTGCATGCAAACCATGCATTCATCCGTTCATCCTTTCATTTATACATAAATATGCACGTACACACATGTGTACATACATACATACGTATATACACACATACATGCATACATAAGTGCAAACGTACATACATACACACATGTATACAAGCATACATACATGCAAGCATGTATGCATGCCTGAGACCTGAGCGTCGCTCTTGCCGTCTGCCCGCAGGGTCGCAGACAACGCGTGTGGTGTGCGTAAAGCGCAAGAAGGACAACGAGGTCCCGGCGAAGCACTGCGCCGACCACCCGAAGCCGCCCGAGGAGGTCGTCCGCTGCAACCTGCGCCCGTGCCCCGCCGAGTGAGTGGCCGCCCGTGGGCTTCGGGGGATGCGGTCCATTAGAGGATTGGGTGTTGTTGCCGATTCACACTAATGAAATATTGGAACAGTGCCCCGTTCCGTGTGCCAAGTGCCACGCCGTTCATTTTCTCTTTCCTTCCGCCATCGCCAGGTGGGTGCCCGAGGAGTGGGGTCCCTGCAGCGTTTCCTGCGGCCTCGGCGTGCAGACGCGCTTGCTCTCATGCAAGATTCGCTTGTCGCAGGGCCATATTGTGGAGGCCGCCCAGGATGCCTGCACGGCGCCGCCCTCCGTGTCCAGAGCTCAAGTAGGTGCTGATAGCCATCGGGAGTCTCTTGAGATCCCATGGTATATCTTTGAAAGCTTACTCAACGTTGCGTTCGAAATTTTGTATTTGAAAGTGGGGTTGCAAATGCTTAGATTTTTCTCTGAAGGTCGTTACGGGCATAGGCCCGTTACAGATGCAGCGGAAGCCAAGACAGCCAAGGCCACGTGAAGGCTCGGTGAGACAGCTGATCGCAGGAACCGTTTCTCTCCTCTCAGGTGTGTGAGTTGCCCGCCTGCAACTCCGCTCCGGCTTGGCAGGCGGGCGAGTGGGGGGCGTGCTCGGCGCAGTGCGGGCTGGGCACGCGTCACCGCACCGTCACGTGTGTCACAGCGAAGGGCGCCGTGTCCTCACACCTCTGCCCCAGCGAGGAGAAGCCCAGCAACCAGGTAGGTTCGCCTGATCCCAAGTGCGCGCGGGCTGAGCGCCTGGAAGCGGGCGCGCTTTCCTTGTATATATATATATATATTATTGTGTGTGTGTGTGTGTGTGTGTGTGTGTGTGTGTGTGTGTGTGTGTGTGTGTGTGTGTGTGTGTGTGTGTGTGTGTGTGTGTGTGTGTGTGTGTGTGTGCGTGTTTATATATATATATATATATATATATATATATATATATATATATATATATATATATATATATATATATATATATATTATATATATTTATTTTTTCAACAGCCATTCATTCCACTGCAGGACATAGGCCTCTCTCAATTCATTACTGAGAGGTTACATGGTAGTGCCACCCTTGCTGATTGGATGCCACGGCGGTGACTTCCCCTACGACACATGCGTTTGACTTCTCAAGGCGATATGTCGTTTTCTCGGGCTCGAGCCAGCAATCAAACCACAGGCATTTTTACGACTGCCGCGGCGGGGAATATGCGCGTGCATATGTGTGTGTGTGTGTGTGTGTGTGTGTGTGTGTGTGTGTGTGTGTGTGTGTGTGTGTGTGTGTGTGTGTGTGTGTGTGTATTTGTGTGTGTGTATTTGTGTATGTGTGTGTGTGTGTGTGCGCGCGCGCGTACATATGTGTGTGTGAAAGATGGAATAATGCAATGCCGCATTGATATCGATAAATAACAACCCTCCCTGACCAGGACTCGATATGTATACACACGCGCGCGCGCGCGCGTGTGTGTATGTATGTAGGTATATATTTATGCATGTATGTATATATATGTATATAAATATATTTATATATATATATGTGCGTGCGTGTGTGTGTGTGTGTGTTGTGTGTGTGTGTGTGTGTGTGTGTGTGTGTGTGTGTGTGTGTGTGTGTGTGTGTGTGTGTGTGTGTGTGTGTGTGTATTTGTGTGTGCATATGCGTGTGTGTGTGTGTGTGTGTGTGTGTGTGTGTGTGTGCGCGTGTGTCTGTGTGTGTGTCTGTGTCTGTGTATATATATGTATACACGCGCGCGCACGCGCGCGTGTGTGTATGTATGTAGGTATATATTTATGCATGTATGTATATATATGTATATAAATATATTTATATATATATGTGTGTGTGTGTGTGTGCATATGCATGTGTGTGTGTGTCTGCAAGAGCAGTAAATAGGTATCGCAAGCACTTAATTCGCAATTGCAAAGGCAGTGTTTTTCCATTTTGGAGACGGATCCTGTAATTCGTCTGGCACGGAAGAAGGCTCCTCGCTGATTATGGAGTGTTTTCCCGAGATGTTAACGACCTGCCATTGGCCCTGTATAAACACAAGTTTACTTTCTCTATTGCTGGTTATGATAGGAATTAAAGTAGATTCTAGAGAGTGGCAGCGTACGGGGATGGCGGCCAGCTTTCTCAGTTAGAATTATTCAGACGCGCCGCAGAGCCGCAGGCGTCGTCCAGCCGCCCTGGCCGGGAAAGGCGCTCACCCCCTGACTCGCCGCAGGAGCTGTGCGACATGGGCTCCTGCGCCACCGACACCTGGTTCATCTCGAAGTGGGGCGAGCGGTGCTCCGAGGAGTGCGGCGACGGCGTCCAGCGGCGCAGAGTTCACTGTTCGGGCGACGCCCTCGACAAC
>NC_051387.1:24997771-25002771 GCF_015228065.2 Penaeus monodon
ACTGTTGTCATTGTGATCAGTACCTTTTATTTTTATGTTTATCATATTTACTACTGTTGTCGTCGTTATTATCAATATGATTATTATTGATATCTGTAAAAAGTGATAATATTAGTGTAGTTATTAATTAGGTCAAAGGTTCCATGGTCTGCGCCTTTTATTTAACAAATAATGTGTTGTGTGTATATATATTAATAAATATATATTGAAGTAGATTTGCTGACACATATAGGCAGAATATAGATAAAGCGTTCGAGGATTGAAGTGCACTGTACTTTGGATAGGACTTTCACACAAAAATAACGACAAAAATAAAAACCAGTGAACAACCCGCAGCAATACCGCGGATTCAATCTGCGACCGCCTGACGGGCAGGAGGCGTGCGCCCAACATAAAGGCTTTCACTGCGCGCTGCCTCAAGTAGTCAGTCGAGGTCGTTCTCCACAGACAGCGAAGAAAGCGCATATATCACAGCGACAAGAGCAGAGTTGGTCTGGCTGATGTGCATGCCTTGGCCAGGGCAGCCGGCGAGGGCGGAGGCGGCAGGCCCTCTGTCGGCATTTCACTGCCTGTTGCGTCATTATTTTGTATATTTATTTTCAAAGGAATGGAAATTCGCGTTGAATCTTAATCCTTTCTCGAAGGATGTCTTTTCCCGATGACCCTTTATTAAGCCTTAAGGAAAGTAGATTGCTTGTACCATAGAAACTGTATTGATGAGATTTTTACGAAGGCTTCTCATAATTTCCTCAGAGTTAGGCACTAAAAGGCTGATCGCGTATCAGGATAAAGTGTTAGGTGTTTGATAGTTCCTATAGTAAGCTCGTCTGTTGAGGAACGTGTACCACAGACTTCAGCCAAGATTGCAATTGGTTCCCTTCAGACAGATTCGTTCATTTGGTTCATCCATCTGTGTTGTCTCTGTTTCGGTGTATTTCGGGTTTCCCAAATTCACGAAGACTTTCGTGTCGTTTCTGTTCGCCGTTTAGTGGATTATGCACGTAATACTGTGGCCAGATATTTTGTCTTCAGTTTTAGAGATTTAAAAGGGACTTGCAATGCGTTGCTTCTTTGTTATGATAATTCAAGCAATTGCTTTCTCAGTGCAAAATAATTTTGTTATGAATAAGTCTTTTAGGTAAGGCAACAAAACGTCATCACAGCCGAATCCGAAAGAAAAAGGATCATTAACCAAAGATTTTGTGTTCTTGTAAACTACCTAGAAATTCATTGAACACGGTTGGGTTTTCTAGCCTTTCTGAATTATATGTACCACTGTGCTTGGGAGACGGAGTCAATAGATACCTATCATTTCTCTCGGTTTGTATATAGATATAACACTAGGTTAATGCTGTATTCAAGATATACCGCGGTGTACAAGTATATATTTTTTTTCTTTGACACGTAATTTGCTTTTATGAAGAGAATAGAAAACCAATGTTTTTTTCTCTCACCCATTTTTCATTCCCAATGAATAGCTTACGACGACATTCACTGCCCATATTTTCAAGTAATACAGGTAAGTCAGTCTCATTACACAACCCCATGGCGATCACGTGACTTTTATACCTCAGTGAAGCGGTAATCAGAAAAAATAGTGTATAGAAAACAGTACAACTTCTCATGAGATGATGATGCTTGACCTGGATTGACCCGGAGGTGAATTCTGACCTTTTGCCGAAGTGGCGCCTCGTCTCCGCAGGGCAGGCCAGAAAGTTGCTTGAGCTTGGCGTGTCAGTCGATTTACACATTAACTGATACTAATGGTAATCAACATCACAGTAAACCTACCTTGAGAGTAAGCTTGTATTACTTATTTAGATATTCAAAGATGATACTCATGAATCATATTTCACAGACAACAACAAGGCATATATTTTTAAGACATTAGTACGAGGAAACGTTACAAACCCAGTGACCCATGAGCGGAGGCCGTCTATCCGTGCGACGTTTTCCGTCCAGAGCAGCTGAAGCAGGAGGCCCGCGGCGCGGCGGGCGTCGCGAGCGCTGGCCGGAGGCCCCGCGAGCCGCAGAAGGCGGAGGCCCGAGCGGAACCAATGAAAGTCGCATTGCTATTTTCCTCTTAATTTGGGTCATGATGATTTCTGATCCTGTCTTGCCTTGGGAGTTCGTTGTTTCTTGGGGCATGCCTTAGCGTCATACGCATGTCAGTGCATATTTTAATTTATAATTTTCCTTCAGCTATTTTAACTATAATCAGGTGACATCTTACTTAGTCTTCCAGTCATATTCATCCGTATTTTTTCGACATTATCCTATTTAAAGTCTTTGTCAAGTACATTGTTCATCTTACTGACGTAAAAATGTAGTCCCCTTGTGGCTACAACTCTTAAGCTTATAGATTTAAGCTTGTAGTCTTTCAGGCTGATAGACATAAGCTTCAGTCTTCAAGCTTCCAGTCTTTTGAGCTTACGAACTGTAAAGCTTCAGTAACTGAGTTTACGTTCTCATGCGCCCGGGGTCCAGAGACTCCACGGCGGAGACACGGTCAAGCTTACTGACTATCACGTATATTCAGCTTGGACTTTCAATACTAATCTTGTGCTTACAATTTCCACCATGATATATTTCCTCTATATTTTCTCTCTCTCACCTCCCCGTATTTCTGGAATAAATGTGATGATTTTAAAGTAAATATATGGGCTAATATTGTAAATATGGCTGTACAATAAATATGTATACAAATCAAATTTCATTATACCTTATGGCAACTCAAAAAAAAAAGAAAAAAAGAGCAGAAAAATTACACACTTTACAAACAAAGAAAACAAAGATGGAAAGAAAACGATACGAAAAAGTCCAAACTTTACTCACACGCAAGATTCAAAATTCATGAAAAGGGTGATAGAAAAAGAAATGATCTCAAATTTCAACATAAATAGGTAAACACAAACGAAAACATACCAAAAGATACACAGATACAAGTGAATAATAATGTAATTAAATTGCCATTATATGTGTAATAATATATATGGTAATAATAACAGTAGTTATGATAATGATGAGTAATGGAAATAATGATAATGTTAACAAAAATAATAATGGTAAGAATAATAATAGCAATGAAAATAATAATAATGATAATATTAGTAACAATGATAATTATAATAACAGTGATAATAATGATAATAGTAAAACTATTCATAAGCATGGTAATAGTAATGATAGTAGTAATAATCATGAAAGAAATAGTAATGATAATAATAATAATAAAGAATAAGAATCGTAATGATAATAACAATAATAATGACAATGGTGCTGATAACAATGATAATTATTATTATTATATAAAAATAATAATGATGATAATAGTAGAAATAATATTGACAATAATAAATGATAAGAATAATAACTAATAACAATATTAATAATAATAATGATTATAGCAACAACAACATCAATAATAATAATAATAACAACAACAATAATAATGATAATAATAATAATAATATTTAAATCATGATGATATAAAAGACAATGACAAAGAGGATAATGATAATGATAGCGATAATGATGATAATTATTCTAACAATGATAATAATAAGACAATAATAATGACACCGATAAAGAAGAATGATGATGATAATAATAATAATAATAATGATTAAAAATAATATGATAAGGATGATAAAAATGATAATAATAATAATAACAATAATAATAATAATAATAATAATAATAATAATAATAATAATAATAAAATAATAATAAATGATAATACTAACTGCAACAACCAATAATAAGAATAAGAATAAGAATAAGGATAAGGATAAGGATAAGAATAAGAACAACAACAACAACAACAACAACAACAATAGTAACAGTGATAATAATAATTATTATAATAATAATGATAAAGATAATAATAATAATAATAATAATAATAGTAATAATAATAATAATAATAATAATAATAATAATAATAATAATAACAATAAACTTCAATTTGTAAAAGAGTACATACGTAGAGTAAGGTTAATACTGAAGTCTAAACTTAATGATAAAAACAAGATAAAAGCAATAAACACTTGGGCAGTTGCAGTTTTAAGGCATGGGGCTGGTATTTTGAAATGGAAGAAATAAAGGAATTAGATAGAAAGACCAGAAAATTACTTACTATGCATAAGGGTTTGCATCCAAAAAGTGATGTAGACAGACTATATCTTAGTAGAAAGGATGGTGGAAGAGGATTGATGAGCTGCGAAGGTGTTATCAAAAGTGAAGAGAACAACCTGGGATGGTACCTCAAACATTCTAATGAGAGATTGTTGCAAGGTGTCAAAGATGTCGGTATTTTGGAATTTGAAAAAAAGTTGTAGTAAAGATGACTTTAAAAAATCGATGAGAGAAAAGAGAATGGAGGACTGGATGGGGAAACAAATGTACAGTCAGTTTGTTAGTGATATGCCTGTAACAACGGATAAAGACAAAACCTGGAGTTGGATGAGAAAGTCTGATCTGAAATAACTACAGAAGCGTTGATATGCGCTGCTCAAGAGCAAGCTATCAGAACAAACTATATAAAGTATAACATTGATAAGTCAGCTGATTCCCCGGCATGTAGATTATGTAAAGAAAGAGGAGAAACTGTGAGTCATATAGTTAGTGAGTGCAAGAAACTGGCTCAGGCGCATTATAAGAGGAGATACGATAATGTCGCAAAAATGATTTTATTGGAAACTTTGTGAAAAGTTTATGCTTGAAAGGTCTGATCAATGGTACGAACGTAGCCCAGAAACAGTCTCGGAAAATACCACTTATAAGCTTCTTTGGGACATGAATATTCAATGTGATCACACCATCGAAGCAAGAGGGCCTGATATTGTCATTATTGATAAGGATGAGAAGTCTGCAATAATTATTGATGTTGCCATCCCTGGAGACAAGAGAATATATGAAAAAGAGATAGAAAAAATGGAAAAATATCTGGACATCAAACGGGAAATCCAAAGGCTTTGGAGTCTTCGAAAAGTTTCTGT
>NC_051387.1:25015271-25037771 GCF_015228065.2 Penaeus monodon
AACCCAGTTTAATGATTCAATGAAAAAAAATCTGATTTCAGATATTATGAATGAATAGGAACAAGTAAAATATCTGAAAATAAAGGCAAGAAGTACCTTATGCGCAGTTATTATTTTGGTAGGGCAGAGAGAGAGAGAGAGAGAGAGAGAGAGAGAGAGAGAGAGAGAGAGAGAGAGAGAGAGAGAGAGAGAGAGAGAGAGAGGAGGCGGGAGGCATCATCTTGGGCTCCCACAAAGACGGTCTCGGGGGAAAGGGTTCAAACGTAGCTGTGATTCCTGCGTTTGGCATGTGGCGAGAAGGGAGGCGTTGCATCAGCGGCTCCTTGCGGAAGGGAAACGCAACGCAACCAGTGTGTCTACCGTGGCAAGAAGGGACGAACATAATGGGGGAGCAATGAATGTAGCCTACATGTATATATATATAATATATATATATATATATATATATATATATATATATATATATATATATATATATATATATATATAGAGAGAGAGAGAGAGAGAGAGAGAGAGAGAGAGACAGAGAGAGAGAGCGAAAAAGACACACACACACACACACACATACACTCACTCATACACACACACACACATTTATGTCATTTATATATTTGCTCACATGTATCTGACATATCAAGTTAAAGTGGTACCAAAGTTAAGTGTAGTCAGTTTTAATACGCTTATTTTAAAGAAATGACATTGAAATATTTTCAAACATATCTCACTTACAGCAGCTCCGATTAACAGTTCCTGATCAACTCATACTTCCTGGCTCAGCGCAGTGCCCCCACCCCTCGGCACAGAAAACACGCCCCCAGCAAGAAAACGATCCTACAACTCCTTCATTTTTAACGTGTTTTAATGATTTATTGGTGTTTTTTTTCATTAATGTAATACAGATAAAGTGACCAGGAACAGGAAGTAGTCACAAATCGCGGAACCACACTGCATTTGGAAAGCAATCCCCCGCGTATCTCTCTCCTAGGCAAAAGCATACTTACCGAACCTTTATACCCTCGCACACCACACTTACATTCTCTCTTTCTCTTTCTCACACACACACTTACCCACACTATCTCTCCGTACTTTACGCTCAATACTGCGTTCCCATAGTTGCAGCGAGCGCTTTTTTTTTTGCGAGAAACCATTGAAAACAACGTTTTGCCACAACTTGCATCTGTTATATTATTCACTCCTCTCCCTACAAACGCGGAAACCCAGGGTTGGCATGATTCATTAGCTTAAATACGGCAGCACCTCCATATGTTAAGTTTTGACGCTAGAGTAATGATCATTTAGACGAGGAATTCTGCTACCAGGCCAGGACTTCGCTGCAAAAAGAGATAAGTATGTTATTTAATAAAGCAAAGTGAATAGACCATATGGTGTGTACAACTTGATGACTGACTCTCCAGAAGTAAAACTCACGACCGTGCGTGCTTATTGCCTTATTTTTTTTTTTCATGTTGTGGTGCAAGCCCAGAAGGGCCGGGCACAGCTAGGTCTTCATATTCTTCGTCCCCATCGTCATGGTCATATTCATTATCGTCAGCTGGCTCATCTGCATTGCGTCCCTCGGTGCCTCCGAGAATACGAATTCCTCTCGTGGAACATACATTCTTAGGTGGTTCAGCTCCTTGTTTGGTGTGTAGGGTCTTGGACGACGTAATTCACGGGACCTACTTTCTTCAGGACGAGGACAGGCCTACTCTACAGGGGCGCCAGCAATACTACACGGTGGGGACATCCTTGGCGTGTGATGCGTACCAACACGAGGTCTTCAGTCTTGGGACTAAACTTTCGTCTTAATTTTCGGTCGTAGACACTAGCCCATCTTTCCCTTTAGTTTCTTGCCCATTCCACTGCAATTTCTCGGGCATTGCGTGGTTTCCCGCGGAATATCCTCACAGCATCCTCATTCAGTTCCCGAAAATTAATCAGCAAGGCTAGATAATAACTATCATGTCACATTAATAAGTACAGAGGAGTTTGATTCACACTCCTGTGTATTGCTATGTTCCAAGCGAGATGTACATATAGCAACCTCTTATCCCCATCTTATGGATGATATTCTACCAAGGTTGCTAAGGAATCCTTCATCACATGTTTTTTCCACCATACCATTTGCAAGTGGATGGTAGCTCGTAGTTTACTAGGTGTTTACTATCAGTATTTCACACATTTGTTTAAAAAAAACCATTGTTCATAAATTAACTACCATTATCAGTAAGCAGTACACTAGGAGGATCAAATTATGTGATATAATTTTCAATGAATGCATCAGCTACTGAATTTGCATCTTGATTTACCAAGGCTATCATTTGCAAAAATCTTGAAATGTGATCAATGATAACAAGTACATATCCATGACATCTAGCTGAATAAACCATTTCTATCAAATCAGCCAACACCCGCTCAAAAGGCTGAGAAACCTCCGGCATAGATGCTAGAGAAGCTTGCTTAGAAGCCATATCTTTCCTTCTCAGACATTCCCTGTAAGACAGAACGAACTTTCTGACCTTTGACGGCATCTTAGGGAAGTAATAGCCACCCCTCAGTCTACAGTATATGCAAAAAACACCAGGATGAACACCTGGCGTATCCCCATTGAGAAACACAAGAACCCTACCTCGTAACGATCATGGAATCACGAGTTGCTGAATGACCCTCCCCTGAATGACACGATTATGATATAACAACCCGTCTCTTAACTCAGATTCAATCAGAGGAAACGGAAGCCTCCTCCGCGGTGCCCATCTCTCCTTTAGATAGTTGGGCATCGGCTATTTGCTGTGGATCAAAACCAGGAAGATGACGTAAAGCCCCGACCATACAAATATGCCTTATAAATATGCACTGACTCTACTACTGTAAGAGCTTCCAAATCTATACCAGGAAAGTTACGCTCATAGTTCCTCAATTTCCTTAAATAGGAAGCAACTGCTTGGGGAACCTTCCTCATCTCTTTGCATAAGGCAGGACCTTATAGCAAGAACTGAAACATCTAAATGAACTTCAAAAGGTTTATCAAAGTATGGCTTGCGTAATATGGGAGCAGTTATTAGTTTGTTCTAAGGTTGTTCAAAGGCATTTGCTGTTCACCTTCCCACATAAATTTATATCTTTTTTTCGTAAAAGCCTTGTTAATGGCTGTCAGTGTGGTATGCTTTTCCATGTGCCTGTGAAAGAACCCTGTGGCACCCAAAATATGTCATACTGTCAGCGGGGGTTGCATCTTGGAGATGGCCTCGACCTTCTCTAGAACTGGTGAGATGCCCAGAGGGGTAGCCAAGAAACCTAAAAACATAATGAATTCACAGCAAATTGGCACTTCGCTATGTTAAGCCTAAATCCAGCTTGAGCTAAGGACTGCGTTTATGGCTGTTCGAAATGTGCGGTTGTTAGGCCAGATGGCAACCTACAAAATGAAATAAGCGAAATCCGTCACTAAAAGCAGTCTTTGGCCTGTCCTTTGGTTCATCAAACAGCGCGGAATAATTCTGCATTGTAATGAAATACTAATTCCCTGATGGTGTGAAAACAGGCAAAACTTCTGCACACACAGATGGAACTAAACCAATTTCCTTATAGCCGTACCCGAAGTCTGCAACACCGAAGTGATCATGAAATTTGTCTGTAAAGTCGTCGAACTATTGTCAGTCCGACTCACACAACATTAACATAACCATAAAAAACATCACCATCAATACCTTGGAAACGAAAATTATTAAAATCATCATCATAAATGCAATTATTGAAATTACCAACACCTTAATGTAAATTGTCTCCCCAGGTTAACTGTCATTACCATCCTTCGACAAGCTATCCTTGCGAGATTCATAAATATGATCTATCAGTACTATTTGTGCATTGGGCATCCCTTGTTGCAAAATGATGGGCATATGACGATCGTTAACAAACCAAATTTTTAATCTCATGTCAATTTAACCAAACTGCAACGAATCAAAAACTGTGACGTCATACCTGTAACCACGGCAACGGCCGTACAAGCCTCATTCAACACAATGCCATGAACATACATTCCAGTATTTTTGGAAAAACTGCCATCTCGGCGCAAAGTGCTGCGGTAGCACCATCAACAGAAATAGTTTTTCACCTGCTACAGGTATAACATCTGAGCACATTATTTAATCCGGGAATCGTATTTTGTCTCCCCCACATTGTTTCGTGCCATGAGTGCATGAGTTGTGATAAGAGCAGAATACTGGCGGCTTGTGGATGCGCGGTGCCACAGCAGTCACTTGGTTCCTTGTTAGTTTATTACTGTTTGCATGCACATTCCAGAATCTCTGAGCTGCGTTAACTAGTAATTTCAGAGGCTCATCCTCTTTCAAAGCTCACGCCTCTCGCAGCCATTGAGGAAGGCATTGCAAAAATATATACCTTGACATTTCGTCTGGCACTCCAATCGAACGAGGGTAAAACCCGCGCGCCTTGGTGCACTATCGATTCGACCGTGACGAAGAAATCAATCAACGCTTGACTGGAAAAAGTTTATAGTTATTCAGGTGATTGAGGAAATCAATAAAAGAACAAGTTCCCTTGAATTCTGTACAGTATTTCTTTAAATTCTACCCGTGATATGGTGCCATTAAAAACGGGAGAATTCATAATAAGTTCAGCAGTACCGCGGCTGCTCCTATGAGTCATCTGTCCACAGCTGTGTTGTGATCTCGATTTGCCGAAGCAACGAGTCTACCTCTTGATTTCTCGTAAGAGGCTGGGAAGCTGGCGTATCAGCCTTAAAATGATCAACTCGCTTTCTGTAAATCATGCTTCTGATGTCAAATAATTATTGTTAGTACTATTCTGTTTCAAGGCCGCATACTGTGCCTGTGTACTGGCCATTTACTTGCTCAGTTATTGGAACTTGCGTCAATTCCTCGTACATGGGAAAATCTAATTGCTACCATGACACATTCTGCTGCAATTTACGCGTTGATCCCGATATAATGGGTAAGTGTATGTGTGTGTGTGTGTTTGTGTGAGTGAGAGAGAGAGAGAGAGAGAGAGAGAGAGAGAGAGAGAGAGAGAGAGAGAGGGGGGGGGGGAGGATGTAACTGTGGTGTGCCAGAGTATAAAGGTTCCTTAAGCACTCTTTTACCAAGGAGAGATGTGCGGGGATTGTTTTCCAAACGCAATGTGATTTCGTTATGTGAGACTAATTCCTATTCCTGATCACTTTATTTACATTTTGGTCTTATTCTTTCATTTCACGGAAGGATTGCGAGGGTATATAGGTAAAACATTTATATTTACTTTTCATTTATTAAAGTATATTAAACATTTGAAACAAAACATTAAAAGAGTCGATTAAACACTAAAGTGAAACACAAGAACGTAAAATCGCTAAGAGATCACGGGAAACGAAGCACCGGTCTGTCTGTCAATTCATTTGATTAAATCAACACAAGTGTCTCCTGTTACCCTCATAACAATAACTTCTCATGATTTCTGAGCCTCACAGTAGGCCCATTCCGGGGTTTCTCCACAAGCGACCGGGCCATCACCAGAACCCAAAGACCAGTGTCTTTCAAGCTTCTTTGTTTTTCCTCGCCATCTCTTGGCTCGAGCTTGGCGTTGCGTGTGGCCCTTCGGCTACCATGAAATATAGCAGGGGCTGTAAGGAGTGAGACAACTGTGGCTGGGAACGCATTGGATGTGGGGATTTCAAGAAAGCACTGGCCATGGAATGATCAACCCACAGGCAGGGAAAAGAAATACGTTTCCACGATTCAGGATCAAATCTGTGTTCACTGTGCTCGACATTCCTAGATAAGCTGCATCTGAACCGGAGGATTATACACGATGCAAAACCAACAACAAGAGTTCTGGTAGTTCTGTATCCTGGTAGCAAATTTTCACTCACATTTGTTGTCCTCTGCAGATCTAGCCGACCATTTACACTGTCGCCTGTCTAATAGGGAAGACCATTGATATTATTATGATCATTATCATTATCATTTTCATTATCATTATCATTAATTATCATTATTATTATTATTATTATTATTATTGTTATTATTATTATAATTATTATAGTTATTGTTATAACTGATATTGTGGCATATCAAAATGGTCAGTAAGACCAGTATGAAAACTTACTTTACAAAAACAATATAAAATTCACAAAATCTGTGCAGTATAAAATTTAAGCAAAACGAAATAATGAAACCTGAAAAAATACTCGTAACTATAAATTATGATTATTATATAAAAGTATGATCACATCCAGCTCCTATATGCAAGACAAAGATACCTCAGACTCAACTTTATCTTTTGTAGCTTCCGATGGCTTGGGACCGGTTTCGATCACAAACAAACAAACAAACACCAAGCCACCGCTGCGTCTCTGCCGAACTGTTTATTTTTCGCGGCCAATGGGAGAGGGGGGGGGGGGTGACGGTGACGTAACTATATACAAAATTTACAAACAAATAAAATAAAAATCTGCCCAAAGTGAAAAACTAGATAATGTAGCTAAAATGAGAAAAAAATACAAGACCATCACAATAATGAGCATGGATAAAATAACAAATAAAATAAGGTTTATAAAAGTGGTCATACTAATCGTTACAATACCAATATGACTTATCTAGAATTGAATAGAACAAGGAAACTGATATGTAGTTAAAAGAACTGCATTTAAAAAGTAAAAAGTAAGAAAATCAATGTTAAACAAGAAACAAAGAAAATGTACCAAGACGGGCAAACTAAAACAAACAAGAAGACACGAAAATCAAGAATAGAAACCGTTAAAGATATAAATAAAAAGGATGGAATCCGGCATCATCATCATCGTTATTATTATTATTATTATTATTATTATTATTATTATTATTTTATACGAAAGTTTCCTTAGATCTGCTAATTAAAATCAAACCGAGTCACTACCAGCGACCTAGGGTGATTGAAGTTTGAGGCAATGGAACATCAACGAAAACATGCAAAATATGCAGAACAACCACAAATCAAAACATCCGGTCAAATCAATTCACACACACAAAGAACACATCAGATTGATTAAACAGCACATGTGCTGTGCTGTTTAAGACTATTTTTTGGATTTCTTCTAATTTTGGGTTTCCTGGTATTTGCTCAAGAAACTTATACCTACCTTTTTTTTTTTTTTTTTATAAGGCCAAGAGCTCCAATAACAACAGGCAAAGTTTTGGTTTTTAAATGCCACATCTTTTCCACCTCTATTTCCAGGTCTTTATACTTTGATATCTTCTCGAACACTTTTGTTAGGACGTTTCTGTCTGAAGGGATGCTCATATCTATAAACAGGCAAGTGTTGTTTATTTTTTCCTTGATGATGATATCTGGACGATTTGCCTGTATAGTACGATCTGTGTGAATTGGAAAGTTCCACAAGATTGTAGCATCTTTGCCTTCAGTAACTGGCTTTGGATGGTGTTTGTACCATTTATCCTGTGTTCAGATAGAAAAGTGTTTGCAGATCTTCCAGTGCAGGTACTTGCCCACTCTGTCGTGTCGATTTTTGTACTCATTCGGTGTTAATATTGAGCAACCAGATACAAGGAGATCAATTGTCTTAACCTGTCTTCATAAAACCTACACTTTGAGTCAGTGCCATTGTACAAGATGTTAGCTTGATAGTTTCTGGTAAACAAACTTTGTTCTCTGGCTGCAAGAATAAAACCCTCTGTTTCCCCTTTTAGTCCAGAGCTTCTAAGCCACTGATGGGTTGCAGTTTCATCTACATCAGTGTGTTTGCCTCGAGTTGCAAACTGTCCGTGGAGAGGCTTTTCATGCCACCTAGATTCAAGTTTTTCTTGTCCGACCTTCTTTGCTTTTTGTTTTTTTATGTTTAACAGCCAGTGTTGGTAACATATGTTCGATATTTTCGCTCTCAATACCTAATTCCTGAGAAAATTTATTTGATTCCTTTACTATTGAGTGTAACCTTTTAGAGTTTTCATGTACTCTAACTAATTGAAGCATCCAATCGCTGGTTAGATCTAAGTATTGCAAGAGACCAATCGTTGTTGTTTTGTACGATAATTCCAACTGCATCATCCCCTACCTCCTTTACTTCTAGGGATGTACAGACGGTCTACGTCTGATTTAGGGTGATACATTCTGTTGCATGTCAATTGCTTCCTAATTTTGGTGTCAATTTGTTTGAGTTCATGTAAGTTCCAGTCTATCACGTTAAAACTATATGTAACCACAGGTATTGCAAGAGTGTTGATTGCTGTTAGTTTGTTCTTTGAGTTTAATTCTGTTTTCAGGATTGACCTTACTCTTCGGATGCATTCTGTACGTATTTTTTTCTTCATCTATGATTGTTGTATCCCATTTCCTTCGTTTATTCCTAGATATTTATAGGTTTCTTCCTGATCCAATTCTTATATTACGGTATCAATACTTAACTTTATATTGTCAGATGTCACTAGTTTTCCTTGCTTAAAGGTTGCTTTAGCACACTTATCGAGACCAAACTTCATGCCTATGTCATCACTGAAATCTTTTACAGTTTTCAGCAACCTTTCCAATTCATCATCATTCTGAGCGTAAAGTTTCAAGTCATCCATATAGAATAAATGATTGATCTTCTTGTCCATGATCTTATATCCATACCCTGTGTTGTTAAGAAGCTGGGAGAGTGGGATAAGTGCCATACAGAATAAAAGAGGGGAAAAAGAGTCACCCTGGAAGATTCCGCATCTGATTCGCATGTTGTTTGAAATAAGAGTACCGTTCATGTGTTTGAAAGTAAGATTTGTCTCCCATAATGTCATTCTTTCGAAGAAAGTTGATTAAGACAGGAGAGACTTTGAGAATTTCTAAGGATTTCAAGATCCAAGAGTGTGGGACACTGTCAAAGGCTTTTTTATAGTCGATCCAAGCAGTACTTAGATGTCTGTGTTTAGTATGAGCATTTTCGAGAATCATTTTATTTATGAGCAGTTGATCTTTACATCTGTATGATCCTCTGCAACATCCTTTTTGTTCGTTGGAAAAAATATTTTGTTCTTCCATGTGTCTGTAGGTTATTTCAGTTAAGATTGCGGTAAGTAATTTATAGGTGGTTGTTAAGTATGTAATGGGTCTGTAGTTTTTTGAGTTATCTGTTTCGTTACTTTTGGCCAAGAGATAAGTAGTCCCTTGACATAACCATTTAGATGTTAAGCTAGGCTCTATCATAATTGAGTTAAAATTAGATGCTAATTTGGCATGCGCTGAAGAAAGAGTATTAAGCCAAAAATTCGGGATCTGGTCAACCCCAGGTGATTTCCATTTATGGGACTTTTTTAGTGCGTTTTGAATTTCTTCAGTGGTAATATTTTCCCATTTTTGTTCGGGAATATCCCTAGTGCTATTCTCAAAATCTCGTATCCATGCGTTTTCATTGTATTATTTATCTTTTCCCCAGATATTGTTCCAAAATTCCCAGACCTTTTCTTCAGATGGTATAGCTTCTACAAGAATTGTTTCTTTTCTTATTTTGCGGTAAAATTTCTTCATGTCAGTCTCAAACATTTTATTCTGCCTGAAAAACTTTTAGCGTTTGACATATCTACGTAACCTTTGTGCCTTAACCTGAAGTTTTTGTTTAAGCTCTTCTTTAATCATTGGTATTTGTTCCTTAGAAAGTATTTTGTATTTTCTTATTACTTTTCTCGCTTTTCTCGATTGCTTCCCATTATCTTTTTGTAGTTATTATTATTATTATTATCATTATTATTATCATTACCATTATTGTTATCATTATAATTACTACTACTACTACCATTATTATTATCATTATCATTATTGTTATTATAATATTATTATTATTGTTAATATTATTATAATTGTTAATATTATTATTATTGTTTATCGTCATTATCATTACAATTATTATTATATTATTGTCATTATTATTATCACTATCATTAATCATTATTATCATATTTGAGATTGTTGATTATTATCACCATGAGAGACGGATTGGCTGATAGACAGACAGACAGATAGGTAGGAAAGGGCACTCGCCTTTCGCGGGCGTGCGCTCCCCTGTTCCGACCTCGCAACGAGGGGCGGCGCTGCCCTCCGTCGGCGAAAGTCCTGCTGCTTCCCTTTCCTCTCAGCTGCTGGAGCCAAGATCTTATTGCAGGAAAATGATTCCTCCTGAACACCAGATGCATCTCCTTCTCTCCAATAATGCTAATGAAAGCTGTGGCTTTAATATATGGAGTGGAGGAGGCCCCGAAGACAGTTCCGAATTTCGGTTCAGGTGGCAACGACTGCAATGGTCGGATGGCCATCTAGTGGCAGTCAGCGTGGGCGGAAGGAAGCTCCGATATGGTTCGATCTGGCTTCGCCCGGGTCTTTATACATTTGGCTTGGACTGGGTCAGTTATTTATGGCTGTCTCATTTTGTTCTCTGACACTCTATGATCTGCCATGCGCAATGGTAACCTATTCTGATTCTGTGAAGAATGATTTTGGTACCTCTATTGATTGCTTCAGAGAGTGCCAGTGGCTTATAACCTGTGGCTTCTGAGTACTATCTGGCCGAGGGGGAGGAGTGGAGGAGGCCCCGAAGACAGTTCCGAATTTCGGTTCAGGTGGCAACGACTGCAATGGTCGGATGGCCATCTAGTGGCAGTCAGCGTGGGCGGAAGGAAGCTCCGATATGGTTCGATCTGGCTTCGCCCGGGTCTTATACATTTGGCTTGGCTGGGTCAGTTTTTTTGGGCTGTCTCATTTGTTTCTGACACTCTTATGATCTGCCATGCGCCTAATGGTAACCTAGGTCTGATTCTGTGAACGAATGATTCGGTACCTCTATTGATGCTTCAGAGAGTGCAGTGGCTTGTACCTTGGCTTCTGATGTATTTTGGCCAGGGGAAGCTCGTTTCTCTCTGGGGAAGCTGCAGGAAGGCATGAGCTGTTTGGCATTACAACTTCTGCAGAGGATTTGTCGGCTCGGTTTATGATTTATGATTTGTGGATACCCTGCAATGTCAGCTAGTCTGTCAGCAAGCTCATTCCCTGAATGCTATGTGGTAGGGACCCAATTGATTGCTTCTAACTGAGCAAGGAATCTTGGTGCTATGTTAAGGATAGTGGTCAGGAGGTAGATGTTGTCTTTGGGTGACCTTTGCTGTAGTCAGTGGCTGCCCTGAAGTCTGTATGTATGACCACCGTGCCCTTCCCTTCAGGGAGTGTGGGCTAGAGGCTCCCATGGGTCGCATTTTGCTGTGCCTTGTTGTGAGGAGGCATGTTGTTACCTCTGGTACTTGTGTGGACACCTTGCTGCGAAGCGTTCGTGCAACAGCAGTTGGTTTGAGGGATCGACTGATCCATCTGTGAATTAGGTTCTACAACCCGGAGGAGGGATGGTTGCAATGACCCCCTCAGCTTCTGCCTTTAGACTAGGCTAGCTGTACTGATTATTTCTCCTTGACAAGCTGATAACAGAGAATCGATCATGGTTTGTGCCCACAGTTGGGCTTCAATAAAGTCGGGGTGGGGGGAGTCCATGCCCTTGGCAAGTAGTTGTTATTCTTTGAGCTGATAGCGTATCAACACCCTGGCTGTGTGAGACAGCCAGGAGTTGTTTGCAAAAAGCTTGTGGTCTTCTTCTAGGCATCTGCATATTTTTTGTCTCATGTTTGTGTTCCTGGGAGCTTGGATGACCTTCGAAAGGAACTGACCTGCCATTGGATCAGTTCGTGAAAAGGTTGAGGGCCTTTGTCCACCTTGGGGCACCTAGAATGATCCTGGCAGCTTCATTTTGAACTTGGTTTTGCAGCAATCAGGGAGACAGAAGCATAGTTCACAATGGGATGTTTGGCATGCACATAGAATTATCTTAGTACTTTATATCTAGCTCCTATGTGTCTCCCAGACATTGCTCTCTTGACAGACAGTCTTGCTTTGGTTTGGTCAACCAAGTACAGGACCTTTTTAAAGGAGTGGGTCCTGTCAATCATTACCCCAAGGTATTGGAAGACCTGGACCCATTCCCTGGATTCTCAGAATTGTGCCTTGAACATTTTGTCTCAGAGCCATGGCTTTGGATTTGGCTGCAGAGATCTTTAGTCCTGTCCTACAACACTCCTCAGATACAAGGTTCCAGACAGTACTGGGCTTTTCTTAGGCAGTGGGGTCCAATGGAGATGACTGTGAGATCGTCTGCATAGGAGATGATACTGCACCCCACTGGGAGCTGTATGTGGAGGATGCAAGACATTTGGGTGTTGAAAAGGGCTGGACTGGGGACCCGACCCTGAGGTGTTCCATTTTCTAGTAGCATGTGCTGTGATAGGTGACCTTGGAATCTGACTTTGGCTGTTCTGTTCCTGTTCCTAACCAAGACAGGAGCTTTCCTCTGATTCCCTTCTGGATCAGAATCTCCTGAATAGCAAGAGGACTTGCTAATTCAAAAGCCTTCTTCAGGTCTAGGAATACTACCACAGAAGTGACAGTGCTGATTGTGCTTAAGAGCGTGGCTGTGTGCTGTGCTCAAGCCCCTTGTGAACCCATGGAGGTGTTCATGTGGGGGTTCCATTTTCCATTGTAATCGGTTTAATACCATTCTCTCGGCCGTCTTGCCCAGACAGCTGAGGAGGAAGATGGGGTGATACTTCCCTGGCTCCTTTGGGTTTGGGATGGGAACTATGATACCCCTCTTCCAGCTCTGGGGTAGAGTGGAAGTTTCCCAGGACTTGTTGATGAGTTGCAGGAATGCAAGCTCAACTGCCAATCCTAGGTGGGAAATGATGGGGTACGAGATCCCATCAGAACCTGGGGCTGTGCCAGAACTGTTTTTGTAGGTTTGTCTTAGTTCCCTCAGAGAGAAGATAACATCTGAGTTATCAGGTTTGGCTGCCCTTTCTCTGATATGAGCAAGTCTGCCTGGTTGTAGGCATTGTTGGTTTGCCCTCAGTTCAGCTGGCAAGCAGCTGTTCAGCTGCTTGTTCTCGTAGAGAACTCCTGCACCAATCTGTTTGCTTCTGATTGAGGGTCGTGGTGTGTGCACCTCAGGGATAATTGGCTAGTAGCTCACCTGATCCGTTGCCACAGTTCTGTAAGGGTAGTCAAAGGACTCACACCATTCCAACCACTTTTCCTACCTGACTTTTATGGCAGTTTCCTTGGCATCCCTGACTGATTTCCTTAGGAGGGCTACGTTGTCAGGGATTCTTTGCCTTCAGAAATGTTTACTACACGTTCACTCTGTCATTGAATTCCTTGATCTTGTCATTAAAATACCAGGCGTCTTTATAACTCCTGGACCATGGCCGAGTTTTAGGTATAGTCTGTGAGACTGCTTGATTTATGGCACTGATAAGTCTGGCTTGAAGCACTTCCACGTTTTCACTCTGTGTGGGTTCATTGCTTCTAAGACAGTGGGCATTCGGAAAGCCTTTTGGGCTGAGCCAACATCCATGAGGGTAGTAACAGTGCTATAATGGTCACTTGTCTCATCAACACACCATCTAATTCTCTCCACCAGAGCTGCAGTGGCCAAGGTGAGGTCTAGGACCCCTCCTTTGACATGCTTGGCTCTTGCCTGTTGAGAAGACCAATCTTGGGGAAAGTCTCAAGCACGTTAGCTATGTGATGGCCTGCCGCATCCGGTGCCCTGCAGGGAGCCAGGATGGGTGGTGTGCTTTGAAGTCTCCCCCTATGATCACTGGGTCTTGTGCTGCAGTAGCACAGACCTGGCTGATGTCTAAGCTCCTACAGCCTGGCATGCTGTACACATTGTACAGCTTGAGGGGGTCCCCAGCCAGCTCTGCTGTGAGGGTGTAGCCATGGCTGGGGTGAGGGTAGGGCTTCTTTGGCTCTGTTCAGCTTTCTCCCTTTGAGGACTGCAACAGTCTGGGTTATTGCCATCATGGCGACCGTGACTGCCTTCTCTGCCTCCTCACTAGGCCTTCCCAAAGCTGTAGCTACTGCACTGATTACAGCAGTCAACAGGAGAGTCTTATCTTCCTCGTCAAAGAGGAGATTATTGTCTCTTGGGGAGGCTTTTGCAGTGTCCTTTGAACCTTTATTCCTTTGGTTCTTTTTCTGCATTTTTGAAATGGCCGGAAACTCCTTCTTATTGGAGATATCCAGTGTCGGATGTGGAAGGGCTTCCATCCTCTTAGGAGGTCGGGAGGTCTTTTCTCTTTTGTTCTTTCCCCAGACATGGATGCCTAGGGGAGCTGGAACAAAGTCTGGTCGCTTTTTAGCAACTTCTTGTCGCCTGAGGGCCGCCTCTTTCCTGGCAGAGCAAGCCAGGCTCCAGGCGTGATGCCCCTTGGCACAGTTGGGACATTTGGCTCTTGTGTCCCTTTGGCCTTCTTTGTGTGCCTTAAGGCATGCATCGGTATTTTGTGCTTTGCTATAGACACCACATTTAGGCTTAGCCTTGCAGTTAGCTTGGTGGTGACTTTGGCATTTAAAGCACCGAAGTGGCTCAGGTACATATGTTCTTAGGCTGAAGGAGCCCCAGATACCCAGATTAAGGGTAGTGATTGGGGCTCCTTTCCAGGTCACCAAGACTTGCCTGGTTGGGTTCTTCCCTTTAGACATTCGGGAAACGTCAACGACCTCTGGGTGTGATGTGATCAGATCCACATCATGGGAAATGTCCAGGGGGTCCAGACTCTCCCTCAGAGTCTGTCTCCGGCCTGGGTCGTTTTGGACCGCCCTTTCGGCTTAAATTCTGAGCTGGGGTCATGTGAGCAGCAGCTGTTTCTGCTGGTTCAACTTGTGCTACATATTTTTCGGCATTAGGATAACTTACTGTGCATCTTCTGGTGAACTGGACCCCATCTTTGAGCTTGTGCTCAGACGTGGGCAGACCTTTACTTCCCGCAGGGGAAGGTGTGTTAGGGGGGCCTTAGCGTGCCTGCCTTACAGTGCCTTTGAGATGCCATTCTTTTGCTAGGGACTGGTGTAACAGACCATCTCATGACTTCCACTCTAGGAAGTGAATAGGCAGGTAGGAGCCCTCCTTTTTGATGCCTTAAGCCACCTTAACCCATTCTGTCTACCCATCATATCACCCAAGCTATGGCATGACCATGGGACATGTCATCAAATTGGCATATGCTGGAAAGCCCATCTCTTGTGAGGTGGCTCTCCAGAAGATCTTCACAATCACCGAGGTGGCAGTCACACACCTCTTTAGATCACAACTGACCCCATTCCTCTTGACCGAAGGCCAAAGGAAATTGAAAGATCAAGGTTTTACTCCCGTCCCCTCTCCGGAAACGAAGACAAAATGAACGGTCATAGCTAAAAAGATTGACAGGATGATCCTCCCACGATCGTGTGAGCCAATCAGCCAAGAAGTATCTGCCAAGAATGCTGTCACTGTCCTTGACGTTTACAAGCGTCCTGAGTAATGAATCATTAAAATTCTTACATGTGGGATCATGATGTTTAATTCATTGGTCCCAACATAGAACAGAGAGCTAGAGTGCTTTATTCAGATTGAACGATGTTTAAACTGCTACAGGTTTGAACATAAACACTCATGCACACAGACACACACACACACACACACATGCTCTTGTTGTGGTGGCGAAAGTCACTTATTTGCCAAATGCAAGGAGAGCATCAAATGCTGCAACTGCGAAGGGTTGCACGTTGCAGTAAGCAGATCTTGCCCCAAAAGAAAAGAAATATTGAAAGCAAAATGAAATCAGTTTAGGGAAAACAAAAACACTACTCCCTCATATGCCACAATAACCGCCACACTACCTACCCAGACTAGCACACCCAGACGACCCGCATCTACCTACAGGATAACTCTGCCTCCACCTCCCCAATTCAACAACATTCACACCTAACACAAACCAAAAATACAAGCCATCTTACACATAGCTCTCAATGCTGCTAAATACAATGCTAAGAAATTTGCAAACATCGTCCCTATCATGTTACAAAGAAACGGCTTTCCCAGCATTGTTGTCCTGGAGGAGATCTTTGAAGAAATTTATGCATCTCTGAATACACCAAAATACCACAAACCACAGCAACTGAGGTGGCAAACTAACCCAGAACCTCATTGCTCCACATAAAGATACCTCGTTTTGCAGCCAGCACCACAACGAAATCCCAAAGAAACTACACAAGCACTTAACAGTACAAAAAACACTGAACACAAATGCAAACAGATCTCACCACCAAACAAGTACACCAAAGAAGACAAAAAGGATCCCCCAGTCCCACAGCCTCATCGTGATCATTTGGATGACACCATCATTGACGAGAGGAGCGGCTCTGAGGTCGACGTCGAAGTCGTTCCCAAAACTGAGGAAGAGATCCCTCTCCCTTTGGAGGAAGCCGTTGCTGTGCTCCCTTCTAAGGGGCGCTTGGTATAGCGCGGAAGTATTGGGAATGGGTCCGCCGATTTCCAGGACTTCCGGCCTGTGTCCTGCTCGCAGGACTCCCTCCCTGACTTCGAGGAACTGTCGATCGAGGCTCGATCACAGAACCGCTACCGGGATCAGGTTACGCCATGCAAGGTAAACCCAGGTAAAATGGGTCTACCCTGAGTGGCATGCTAACGATCGTTTTAGCGAATATAAGGTAATTTTTTCGACCCGTAATATCTTTTATGACTTTCTAGAACAAAAACGCCCTGATGTGGTCCTACTGAATTCTATATCCATTACGAATGGCTATAGAATTCGGCACTATGGTTACACATCCAGGAAATCAGGAGATGGATTGCAAATGGGATCCTGTATCCTCATAAAATCCACCATCACTCACGAGTTCCTCGCCCTCTCATTCAGCTACCCGGACTTCACGGCAGTCAGGATATTCCCCCCACAGGACCCATTATCCTTTCCAAACACTAATTTTCTCTTGCAGATTTCAACAAATTATTCGTTTATACAAACCTCTTCTTTGCCGGAGATATCAGCACTACCCACATGACACTACACCACAGCACTACCAATGCACATGGTATGCAACTCTTTTCTACTTTTGAAACCACAAGACTCCACTACATAGGACCCAACTTCTCCACCTCACACATGCCCAGAGGAAAGGGCCGCCCTGATCTCGTTTTCGGGAACAGGACAGCACTTGCCTAGCACACACACCTACAACCCGGGCCGAACGTTGGTTCAGACCACATACCCTCATAATTAAAATTTTCACATCGCCAATACTAAACAAAGACAGATGATCTTTCCGGTATAAACAAGCAGACTGGGAATCGTTTAAATCGAAATTACATGACCAATTTAATCTTGATGGGCTCCGTTCCCAAACAACAGATGGGCATTGAAATTACATCTTCGCCTCCATGGCCTCAACTGAGCTGAGAACCATCCCTAGGTCTCAGTATAAAAGTCACATATTTCAACTATCTAAAAGTTTTCTACCCTCACCCTCCTCATTCCCTGTTCACTGACAGAATCCAAGAAACTGATGCCTGGTGTGGCCCTCATTCCTAAGCCACAAAAAGACCTGACTGACCCAAAGAGTTATCAGTCTACTCAAAACATTAGGCAAAAATAAAATAAAAAAACAAAAAAATAAAAACTTGACTAAGGTGGTATCTCCAAGACTGTAACCTTCTCTCACACAAACAATACGGCTCTCAACATCATCACAACATCGGCGACTAAAGACTGTCCTTGTCACAGATGTTGAGCAAGCCTTTGACACCGTCTGGCATGCTGGCCTCAAGTACAAGCTGTGCTCTATATTTAACTTTCCATCTTTGATTAAAAAGTTGCTGTGCAGTTTTCTTGATGATTGCAGATTAAAATTTATATTCTTAAACAAAGTTTCAGGCACCATTTCAGTGCACACTGGAGTAACTCAGGTTAGCATACTCAGCCCAATACTCTATACATTACACATAAACTACCTCACACACACAGACTCACTCACTATCCTCTATGCTGACGACTGTACGCATTTAATACAATGCACTTTCAGGTGTCATTCAACGCATTAATGACGAAGTGGACACCATCTCGAGATGGAAGCATAAATGGCTTATCAAGACTAACATGACAAAAACAAAAGTTTTCTTTGTAAGACCACGAAAACTTCGAAAAACTTCCTCCTTCCTCGATTTCACTTGCATATCAATTCAAAGGTCGCCATGGCAAGAGAAACCTTACATTCGCTTTATCGATTTAAAAGCTGCATCTATACAAAACACTGATCAAACCTCTCTTCACATACACACCACTTGCACTCACACAATCAGCATACACTAACAAGTGCAAACTCCAGCTTGTTCAGAATAAAGTACTCAGAAGGATCTATATGGTAGATTGGGATCGATTTATTACAACATCTGAATTTCACGGGAAGCTTTTCTGCTTCCTCTGAATATCGCGAGGCGTAGGCTGGTCTGTAAACAGACCGACACACTCCATGCTTAGCATACCGACTGGCTGGATAGACTCAACACCATCTTTCGTTCCGGCCGGAGACCTGGATTAGGCTATGATCTTTTTCCTTTGGCATGGGACGAAATGGATGCAGTTTTTTTTTTAGGCTTGGCCGCATCCTTTGAAGCCACCTCCTACTCCTTCATTTTCACCTTTCCCCTTCCCTTATCCTTTGTTTTGTTCAGTTTTTGTTTTGTTTGTGTTCTCTCATTCTGTTTTTAATGTAGTTTGTTATTTCTTTTGGTTTGTTGTGACCTTTTAATTTCTTAATTAAAGTATAATCTCCCCTTTGCCACAGCCCTCACATCCCCACTTTTAAATACTTTCCCCTCATCACCTGCCCTACATGACTGCCGTAATCATACTCACGATCTCATTATCCTCTGTCATAGCATGGACCCAACATCCTATATCTTTACCCCACCATCGCACTGGTTTCAGTTTCCGGCTTAATCCAATCGTGACGCGGCCGCCAGGGCCGCGCCTCTCCATAAGTCCTGCCGCCAACGAAGGGGAGCCTGTTGATACAGGCGGGAATGGATAATGATTAACAACCACCTCCGAGCTTCAACCTGCTTCAGCAGCATAAATTAGATGAGGGATAGCCCTGGAGTCACGGTCGGGAGGCCGTGCCCAGAGCACACCGCAGATGGCGCCTAAGCTGTTAACTTTTATCCCAACCTCTCTGGTTAGCTGAGAATCCAGCTGTTGTTTGCTATAACGGGGTCCCGGGCCGCGCGCCCTCGCCCACTTCCCACGAGAATACCACGAGCGCGCGACCTCCAGTGCGGGCATGCGCTCAATGTCATAGGGTACTTGTACCTTACGCACCGAGAATTACCGTGTGCCCTCCCGCGCAGCCTCGTATGGTGGAAGGGAAGCCCCGCGCGCCCGAGGACACCTACACTGAACACAAAAGATTCAAAATGGCGCTGGGCCACCCCCATCCTTTTCGCCTTTCAAAGAACCCACTACAACTATTACCCTATATGCTGGGTTAAGCCCTGGCTCCTTTTTCTTCTCCTAAATTTCATTTTCCTCCACCCCTTATCCTTCCCCTATCCCCATTCTTCCTTCCTCTGTTTTCCTTTGTCTCCCTGATTTGGGTACCGCCACTCACAGGAACAGTGTTAGTGACATTGGCGACATTGACTGCTTGACCCTAGCCTCCCGAGGGAGACCAGCCGATTGATTTGACCGGGCCAAGATCGGACCACCCATCTTGCTGGAATAAGGGACCAAAGAGGCATGTTGCTAGCAGCAGGGCATACTCATGCACAGCATCGCTCAACCTCCAGGACTCCCGTCTCCACAGCGCACAGGGCAAACACGTGGGTAGATGTGAACCTTTGGGGAGAGACTAGAGGGGATGCCCTTCCATCTACAAGATAGGCATCATCGTTTGGAACCCTTTCTTCCACCCTCTCCAGTCAAACAGTCACCTAAAGGCTCTAGAGGAAGCTCTAGTCTTGCAATACTCAAGAGGATTGGTTGATTATTTAAAATTATCTGCCACGTCAACAGCAAAGGTCATTAGCGGCGAATACCTTGTTAGATAGAAATATTAAATTATTTAAAATCTATCAATAAATAACTTACAAATAACAATAAATATATAAAAATCAGAGCATAAATATGATGCTCTAAGTCTATAAAATTATTGCATAAATATTATGCATAATTAAATCTTATAGAAAATATTAGCCTCCCTAAGGAAATTAATAAGACCCTCTATGTCACAATCCTCCTCTAATACATTTTTCAGTGTATATGGGGGAGACAAGTACATACGTCTTTGGTCTGAGAATGTTGCACATCTTTCCACTACATGTGCGACCGTTAATGACTCTTGACATCCCTCACTAAGTACTTCACTTTTAGCCATCATCGGCCCATGAGCCAATCTTGTGTGCCCGATTCTTAGTCTTGTTAATACAACTTCTACTTTCGGTTGGGATGGATGCTGCTTACCCAGCTGCCAAGTCCATCTCTAATCTCTCACAGTTTGTTTCTAGAGGCATGCCTCCATTGTTCGTTTATCGTGAAGACAACTCCTAATGCTGGGTTTCAGGTCGGTGTGTGGGAGAGGAAAACGAGCATCACAGGGCTGAGCGGCAGCTGCCTTGGCCTTCTGATCAGCTCGCTCATTCCCACTGATACCAACATGGGCTGGCACCCGACACAGAGTTATCTTTTTACATGTTGACATCAGTGCAAGCCAATCTTGAACCTCCCTCACTACTGGATGTGATGAGTTTAAGCTCTTGATTGCTTGCAAGGCACTATGCGAGTCACAATATATCACAATAGAATGGTTTGTAAGATCTCTAGTCATCTTAACTGCTGCAAGGATGGCATGTAACTCTGCTGTGAAGATCGAAGCTGCTAGAGAAAGACTGCCAGATGCAGTCTACCTTCTGCTCACTGCTGCAAAACCCACGCCATTTTCAGATTTCGAACCATCTGTATAAATTGCATCTGATCCCCGGTATTTAGAAATGTGCTGAAGAAATTTCTCTCGGACTTCTGCTTAGGATCTCTCCCCTTTGCCAATTCCGACTAAATCCAGCTCGACTTGATTAGTCCAAGGCGGAAATTGGGGAATTTCAACAGCCAGAACCTTAGAGAGATTTAAATTAAGATCTTCCACAAGAATCCTCATTCTCCTACCATAGGATCGGCTATCCTCAAGGGGGTTGAAAACCAATCTGGATGTAGGAGATCCTGGAATCCTTTGTAGTCTCGTGTAGTAAATCAGGTTCATGTATTCTCGGTGTAATGAAAGAGGTGGTTCTCCACTCTCAGCATACAGGGACTCCACTGGTGAAGACGCACGCAGACGGTCACTCTCGTCTGGTGACGAAACCTCAACTATCAGGCTACCATCTCGCTGTGGGGTGATGCGAGGATCACGTTGACATACTTCAGCTATTTTCCGATGAACTTCAAAAATGTCAAGATTCATGATTGATACACCATCAATGGTCTTCACTACTGGGTACTTACTATATGAAATGCTTTCATATTTACCAGGTAAGATTTCCTTAGTGGATTGAGGAGGACTTTTCCCCTTCTTACCTGGTTTGGGAGCCCGGGAACCATTACGATTCCCATTCTTGCCCTTTGGAAGCTGGAAAGGTTCCAGAGTGACAACGTGTGATGTTCCAGAGGGAATGGTCGAGGGATTGCGTAGGTCGTCAGGGAGAGAGCTAGATCTTTGTAAATTTGTAGTACTCATACAAATTAGAATTCTTCATTTCCTCACCCCCCACCCACCATGGAGTCCAACGAGGGGAAGCTATAGTTGGGGTTCAAAATCTCCCAACAGCCACAGGGTAATGAGGAAATATACGCAGCCACTATTACAGTACTGATGGCAGTCGCGGGAACCTATGTATGCGCTACCGACTGAATAGTGCCTGCTTGACCCTAGCCATATTTGACCAGCCGATTGACTTGACCAGGCCTTGATCAAGCCACCCGTCTAACCAGAATAAAGGACCAAAGAGGTGTGTTGCTAGCTGCAGGGCACAGCGTGCAGCATCGCTCAACCTCCAGGACTCCTGTCTCCTGGTAATACGGGATGCCACGCACGGCAAACACACGTGGGAGAGTTCTCCCTGGTCCAAGATGGAATGAACCAGGGGTGGGTACACCATCCCCTCTCATAGGCCTTGGTGCACCAGGAAGCCATTTTGTCTCATCCCTCACTGGTGACCCCTCCAGTATGGGTATCCCTCTGGTCTGGCTCACCAGATCATTGGGACCTCAAGCCCCCCCACCGCGGCAAGGCGGCTTCCGTTAGTGGGGGGGAACAATGGAGGCATACCTCCAGAAAGAAACTGCGAGACATTAGAGATGACCTTGGCAGTTGGGCGATTAGCATCCATCCCAACCGAAAAGTGGAAGTTGAATTAACAAGACTAAGAATCGGGCACACAAGACTGACTCATGAGGCAATGATGGCTAAAAATGAAGCACTTTGTGAAGGATGCCAAGAGCCATTAACGATCGCACATGTAGTGGACAGATGTGCAACATTCTCAGACCAAAGACGTATGTACTTGTCTCCCCCATATACACTGAAAAATGT
>NC_051387.1:25042771-25045271 GCF_015228065.2 Penaeus monodon
AAAGTATGGAACCCCCCCACTTTTCGTCAAAAATGTTTCTTCTCCCAAGCCTTATCCAAAAATAAATTTTTTATCGTTTTTAAAACTGCTATTTGAAGCGCATTTATATAAATGTAATTATGAGATTTCCCAAAGAAATAGTCGTCGGTCCTGATAAGCTCGCGTTTAGAACAACGGAGATAAAACTTCCCGTAAAAAGCCCTTGGGAAAATTTCCGCTTATCATCGATTCGTGTCGTCACTCTCTTCACTATCATTCGAAAATTTTCGGTCTCATTTCCATATTTTTTAGTTTTGCTACACCAAAGCACAGCAGGGGTTTCCCCCGTTCGCCATATTACTTTAGTCTCAGGGTTCTTTTTGGGTAACCAACATGGCGCCGACCGATTTTATTGACTTCAAATCGCGCTCAAGAACAATTATTGTCGATCCAGTTTTTTTTTGGATCAGGACCAAACCCTTTACAATTGGAAAGGGGCAACCTCTTCCCCGATGGGGGGGAGCCCGCCCCCGGGCAGCAGTTGGCGGGAAACCCCTCGGATAGAAAAAAGTGTGACGGGCTGGGGAGACTTTTGTGTTTGGGATTGCATTGCTTTTTATTTCAGTATCACTGCCTGTACGTTTTCCGTAAATTAACCATTATGAAAGTGGGGTGAAAAATAAATGCCGTGGAAAACAGACTTGGGCTTTACCCTGTGGGTTAGGAGGTAACTTTGCCCGGCTTTTTCCCCCGCTCCTTTCTATACCCATAAATTTACGGCCGAGGAAAACCGTCACTCCTGTGAAAGGGGGATGGCAGAGTAGCTGCCCCAAACCCAATACTACATACCAAACCCTTTCATTATTTTCTTTTCGCTACACGTTCAACTATATTTTCTGCCGGAATTTGCACTAAAAAAAACTACAAATGCACCAAAAAAACTAAAGATATTGCGCGTTTAACGCATACATAAGAAAAAAAAAGGGGAAACCGGAACCTTTTTAAAGTCCCCAGGAAGGGTACTCAGACAGGGAAAAATTTCACCATGGGGATTACCGAACACCGACGAAATTTTATTTTTTTTCAATTCCCCCACGGCTTCCCCCCGCCCCTTTCCTCCCTTGTCGGACGCCACGGCGGCCGCGGAAACCGGGGTCAGACAGTAGATGCCTGTTTGAGCAGAATTTTCCCGCTCCGAGATGAAAAAGGGTCAAAGAAAGGTTTACTTGGATCATACATTTTCTCCACTTAAAAGAAAAAAAAAAGGTTGAATATCTGGGGTCGACGTTAAAAATCATCCGTAAGGTAATAAAAATTTTTAGCATTCATAAATTTAAGACAAACTAGGCGAAATTTTCGGCGGAGTGAAATAAAAGAGCAAAGTGGGCCCCTTAAAAGGTAGCAGCGAGGGGCCGCGCCCTTTCCCAAACGCAGCAAAAGGGGGGTTAGGCAAGCGGCGACGCAATCGTCCGACATGCCTGAATCGGATTTAAAATTTTTCCAAATTTCCCTTTTGCTGTACGTGTGTATCCAACCCCACACCACACACACACCACCACCACACAAAACCACACACACACAATATATATATAAATATATAATTTAATAAAATAAATATATAATTATAATAAATTTTAAAATTTTATATATATATATTGTGTGTTGTGTGTTGTGGGGTGTGTGGTGTGTGTGGTTTTGTGTGTGTGTGATACACACGTACATGCAACCCCAAAATTTGGGGAATTTTAAAACCGAATTCACTGCATCTGTCGGAGCCGATTGCTCGCCTGCTTGCCCGAAATGCCCCCCTTGCTGCGCTTGGAAAGGGGCGGCCTCCGCTTCTACCTTAAACGGCCACATTGCTCTTCTTACTTCCCCGCCCCAAAAATTTGCCTAGTTTTCTCTCAATTTTTTGAAAACTCAAAATTTTTAACCTTTTCGGGGTGATTTTTTAACGTGCTGCACCCAGATATTAAACCCCTTTTTTTTTTTGGGTTTATAGGGGAGAAAATTTTGTATGATCCTACGGTAAACCTTTCTCTTTGTCCCTTTTTTCCATCATCGGGAGCAGGAAAATTCTCATCAAACAGGCTTTTACTGTCTGATGCCCGTTTTCCGCCGTGCCCCGCCGGGGCCCGGGCCCGAAAACGGAGGAAAAGGGGCCCGGGGGGAACCCGGGCTGGGGGAATCTAAAGGAAAAAATAAAATTTTTGGGGGGGTCGGGGTTCGGTAATCCCCCCAGCGTGTAATCTTCCTCGTCGGGATACTCCTTCCCGGCCCAATTAAAGGTTTCCCGGTTCCTTTTTTCCTTATGTATTTTTTAAACGGCGCAATACTCATTAGTTTTTTTTGGGGTGCACTTTGTATGTTCTTTATTGAAATGCCGCAGAAACTATTATTGAAGGCATAGGGGGAAAAGAAAAATTGAAAGGTTTTGTGTATGTAGTATTTGGGGGGCAGGGTACTCTGCCACTCACCCTTTCTACAGGAGCCTGGGCGATATTTTCCCCGGGTCCCTGAA
>NC_051387.1:25050271-25061585 GCF_015228065.2 Penaeus monodon
ATCATTTGATTGGTATGGGTTGCCACTCAAGGTAAGCCATATGTGGCCCAACCCTATGCGGTGCTTCCACTGCAGTGTTATGGGCCTGGAGCCAACTCTTGCCGTTTTAAGGAAAAGGATGTGGCAACTGCCCAAGTAGATCTTCCACCTCATCTATGTGAGATTATGTGGAGGAAGGTAAATGGATGCAGCAGTGTAAGGTTGTGTCAAGCTATTCTCGCAACCTCCACGCTTTGCCTCTGAAAAACTTTCCCTTACTTCTTATAACCAATACTTCTTTTTAAAATTTGCACCTTTTACATTGCTTTGAAGAAGCTTCATGAGCTTCTTTGCAGTGGTAACAGCATATTGGACCTGGACAGTTATCTCCTTGATGACCTGTTGTACCACTTTACACTTTTGGTTGTCCATTTCCTTAAAACAGCAAGAGTTGGCTCCATGCCCATAACCCTGGCAGTGAAAGCACTGCATAGGCTTGGGCACATATGATTTTAACTTGAGGAGGTACCATGCTAACTTAACGGTTCTGGAAGGATTAATGTTTCCAAAGTTAGGACAGCTGGAGTTGACTGTTCTAAACATCAACTTTCTTCTTAAAATGTTTTACTGCCACTACATTAAAATTCTTTAGTTCCTCTAACAGTTTTTCAGAAGACCTCATCAGGTCTCAGGAAAAGACAATTCCTTTACACTGATTGAGTGTTTTGTGAGGAGAACATGAGATTTGAGCCCCAGGAATGTTGCATATTGCACACAGATGGTCACTCTCGTCTGGTGAGGAAACCTCAACTATCAGGCTACCATCTTGCTGTGGGGTAATTGACCAGCTGCCTGATTTGACCGGGCCTTGATCAAGCTATGTGTCTAACCAGAATAGAAGATCATAGAGGTGTGTTGCAAGCTACAGGGCACAATGGCAGCATTGCTCAACATCCAGGACTCCTGTTTGCACAGCAAACACACGTGGGAGAGTTCTCTCTGGTCCAAGATGGAATGAACCAAGGGTGGGTGCACCATCCCCTCTCATAGGCCTTGAGGAAGCCATTTTGTCTCATCCCTCACTGGTGGCCCCTCCAGTATGGGTAGACCTCTGGTCTGGCTCCCCAGATCATTGGGACCTCAAGCCCCCTCCCCCCACTGCCGCAAGGCAGCTCCCGATAGGGGGGTTTACTTTAGGAACGTCCTCAATAACCCCCCCCCCACCCTAACGGGAGCCGCCTTGCTGCGGTGGGGGGGCTTCAGGACCCAATGATCTGATGAGCTGGACCATAGGGATACCCATACTGGAGGGGTCACCAGTCAGAGATGTGACAAAATGGCCTCGATGCAACAAGACCTACGAGAGGGAGGTGCACCCACCCCGGTTCATTCCATCTTGGGCCATGGAGAAACTCTACCACGTGTGTAGAGAAGAATCTGGAGGTGAAGCGATGCTGCACGCTCCACCCTGCAGCTAGCAACACACTCTTTGGTCCTTTATTCTGGTTTGATGGGTGGCTTGATCAAGGCCAGTCAAGTCAATCACCTGGTCAAATATGGCCCGGGTCAAGCAGGCACTGTTCTTTCGGTAGCGCATAGGTCCTGCGACTGCCATCAGTACTGTAATAGTGGCTGGGTATATTTCCTCACTACCCCTGTGGCTGTTGGGAGGTTTTGAGCCCAGAAGAGAGTGACCGTCTGTTTGCAATATGCAACATTCCTGGGGCTCAAGTTTCATGTTCTCACAAAACACTCAATCAGTGTAAGGGAATTGTCTTTTCCCCAGACCTGATGAGGTTTTCTGAGAAACTGTTAGAGGAACTAAAGAATTATAATGTAGTGGCAGTAAAACGTTTTAAGAAGAAAGTTGATGGTTAGGAACAGTTGACAGCAGCTCTCCTTCTAACTTTTGAAACTTCAGTCCTTCCGGAATCAGTTAAATTGGCATGGTACCACCTCAAGGTAAAGCCATATGTGCCCAACCCTATACGGTGCTTCCACTGCCAGGGTTATGGGCATGGAGCCAACTCTTGCCGTTTTAAGGAAAATGGACAAGCTTCTTCAAAGCAATGTAAAAGGTACAAATTTGAAAAAGAAGTATTGGTAATAAGGAGCAAGGAGAAAGTTAGTTTTCCAGAGGCAAAGCAACGTTTCCAGTGGCAAAGTGACGTTACCTGGCTAGTAAGTCCTTTGTTTCGGTTCTAGCCCATCCTCCTTCCAGCCATCCCTTGCCATCCAATACTTCTTACACCACACACTACTTTTAAACCTCAGTTCTCAATTGCTGAAACTGCGTCTGGTGAGTTCCACCAGAAACAGAGTAGGAGTGAGGGGTCTATTGAGGAGACTCCTCCTCTCAAAGTAAGGTCTCTGAAGCCATCAGTCAAGGCTCCAGAGGCCTCAATGGTGACAGCATCAGCTGCCATCACATCCACAGGGGCCTCCACTGCTAGGCAGAATGCCCCTTACGCAAAGGCTCAGGTCCGTCCTTTGCCCAAGCAAAGAAATCCTGAGCCAGCCCAAAGGAAGCCTGTGGAAACTAGTTCCACAGGTAAACAACCCTTTAAAAGGGACTCCCAACATCCTGGAAAGGGACAGCCCAAAGGTGTGGGGCAAAACTTGACTACAGGTGCTGCCAAACACCTCATGAAGAGGTAGTTTGAAGAAATGGATACACTAATCCAGTGGCACTGTCAGGGAATTTATGCAAAATGGGAACAACTGCAACATCTGATAGTTTGATGTAACCAAGTTTGTGTATACCTACAAGAGATTATGACCAGAGAAAATCGTCCAATTTCTCTGAGAGGATTCCAAAGTCAAGCCCATCATGGGACCTTTGATAATGGACTTCATGGATTGATTGATTATTTAAAATTACCTGCCGCGTCAACAGCTAAGGTCATTAGCGGTGAATACCTTGTTAAATAGAAATATTAAAATGATTAAAACTTTTAAAATCTATCAATAAATATCTTACAAATAACAATAAATAGATTAAAAATCAAAGCATAAATATTATGCTCTAAGTGCATAAAATCATAGCATAAACATTATGCATAATTAAATTTTATTGAAAATATTAGTCTCCCTAAGGAAATTAATAAGACCCTCTATGTCACAATCTTCCCCCAATACATTTTTCAGTGTATATGGGGGAGACAAGTACATACGTCTTTGGTCTGAGAATGTTGCACATCTTTCCACTACATGTGCGATCGTTAATGGTTCTTGGCATCCTTCACAAAGTGCTTCATTTTTAGCCATCATTGGCCCATGAGTCAGTCTTGTGTGCCCGATTCTTAGTCTTGTTAATACAACTTCAACTTTTCGGTTGGGATGGATGCTAGTCACCCAACTGCCAAGGTCATCTCTAATGTCTCGCAGTTTGTTTCTGGAGATATGCCTCCATTGTTCCCTCCATTTATCACGAAGACAACTTCTGATGCTGGGTTTCAGGTCGGTGTGTGGGAGAGAAAAACGAGCATCACAAGGCTGAGCGGCAGCTGCCTTGGCCTTCCGATCAGCTCGCTCATTCCCACTGATACCAACATGCGCTGGCACCCAACATAGAGTAATCTTTTTACGTGTTGACATCACCCAACAGAGTAATCTTTTTACGTGTTGACATCAGTGCAAGCCAATCTTGAACCTCCCTCACTATTGGATGTGATGAGTTTAAGCTCTTGATTGCTTGCAAGGCACTACGAGAGTCACAATATATCACAATAGAATGGTTTGTAAGATCTCTAGTCATCTTAACTGCTGTGAGGATGGCATGTAACTCTGCAGTGAAGATCGAGGCTGCTATAGAAAGATGCCAGATGCAGTCTTCCTTCTGCTCACTGCTGCAAAACCCACGCCATTTTCAGATTTCGATCCATCTGTATGAATTGCATCTGATCCCCGGTATTTAGAAATGTGCTGAAGAAATTTCTCTCGGACTTCTGCTTCAGATCTCTCCCCTTTCCCAATTCCGACTAAATCCAGCTCGACTTGACTAGTTCAAGGCGGAAATTGGGGAATTCCAACAGCCAGAACCTTAGAGAGATTTAAATTAAGATTGAAAACCAATCTGGATGTAGGAGATCCTGGAATCCTTTGTAGTCTCGTGTAGTAAATCAGGTTCATGTATTCTCGGTGTAATGAAAGAGGTGGTTCTCCACTCTCAGCATACAGGGACTCCACAGGTGAAGACCTGAAAGCCCCAATACAGATTCTGAGAGCTTCATTATGAACCGAGTCTAACATCCGTAGAACAGTGGGAGTTGCAGATGAATAAGCTTCACATCCATAATCAAGCTTACTACGAATAAGCACTCGGTAAAGCCGCAGAAGCGATGTGCGGTCTGCACCCCAAGATAGATGTGAAAGAACCCGCAAAATACTAAGTGCTTTTGTAGCCTTTACTTCCAACTGTTTGATGTGAGGCACCCATGTAAGCCTTGAGTCAAAAATTAGACCCAAGTACTTCACCTCTTGCACAAATTGCAGTGGGTTTGCTCCTAAATAGAGGGAAGGATGGAATTTTCCTCGTTTGTGGAAATGCATAGCCATGGTCTTGCTTGGGGAAAATTTGAACCCATGATATGTTGTCCACTGTACAACCTAATTTATTACAGCTCCTGTAAGCTTCCTCCTGGGCAGTACAGTGTAAAGTCATCCACATACAGATTACATGAAACAGAACTTGGAACAACCTTTACAATGTCATTTATAGCAATGGCAAACAGGGTCACACTTAAGACACTCCCTTGTGGGACCCCTTCCAGCTGATCTTCCAGGTTAGAGAAACTGTTTCCCACCCAAACTCTAAATTTCCTGTTAGCAAGGAAGTTTTGTATGAAGGTAGGTAATGCTCCTCTTAAACCAATGTCATACAACTTCTTGAGTATGCCATGCTTCCAAGTAGCATCATAAGCCTTTTCAAGGTCAAAGAAGACTGCTAACATGTGACGTCGCTGTGCGAAGGAATTCCGTATAGCAGTTTCCATCCTTACAAGTGCATCTGTGGTCGATCTCAATCTTCTAAACCCATATTGATATGGAGTCAGCACATTTTCCTTTTCTAGCAGCCATGTCAACCTGAAGTTTACCATTTTCTCCATCAGCTTGCAGATGCAGCTGGTGAGGGAAATTGGTCTGTAATTTCCTGGTGTGGAAGCGTCCTTGCCAGGTTTAAGGATAGGAATAATTATAGACTCTTTCCATGTGGATGGCACTGTACCCTCCCTCTATATATTATTGAATAGGTCCAACAAGAACTACTGGGAGCTCTCTGGTAAATGAGATATCATTTGGTATGAAATATCGTCACTTCCTGGGGCAATCTTACGGCAGAGCTGCAAAGCAGAGTCCATCTCCTTGCGTAAAAATGGCAAGTTGTATGGAAATTCTGCTGCAGTCCTACTAAAGAACGCCACTGGGTGTCGTTCCTGTTCAGCCCGAAGAGTGGAGAATCGGACAGTGTAAGATGCTCCAGAGGAGATCTCTGCCATGGATTTAGCTAGCTCATTAGCAACATCTTTTTTATCTGTGATGATTATGCCATCAATCTTCAAAGCAGGTGGTGACAGTGATGTGCTCTTTCCAGCGATCTTACGCACCTTGTCCCATACCCATGCTAAGGGGGTCCCAGAGTTAACCAAGGAGACATACTGTGTCCATGATGTCCGTCTGGCCTCCTTTAGCACTCACCTGGCCTTGGCTCGGGTCTTTTTGTAATGGATCAAGGTTATATCACTGGGGCTTAATGCCTTAATGCAGCTTTTCTTGCTCTGACAGCTTGTTGGCATTCATCAGACCACCATGGTACCGGAGGTCGACGGTAATGCCCGCTACTTTTGGGAATGGATGCTTCTGCTGCAAGGTGAATTCGTGATGTGAAGTGATTAACAGCATCTTGAACACTCTGGAAACCATTCACAGATCCACGCAATACTGCAGTTGATCTAAAAAGATTCCAGTCCACATGTTCAAGTCGCCATCTCTGCACTCCATTGGCTGGAATACCATTCACCTCCTCCAAAAGTATTGGAAAATGGTCGCTTCCATGTAAGTCTTCCATAACCTGCCAAGTGAAATTCATCTGTGAATCAGGTGAGACAATTCACAGGTCTATATTGGAGAATGTCCCAGTTTGAATTTGGAAATGTGTGGGAGTGTCACTGTTCAATAAAACTGCATCTACTCTTAGGAGCAAGGACTCCAAGACCCTTCCTCGAGGGTTGCACAAAGTGTCTCCCCAGAGGTGATGCCGACCATTGAAATCTTTCAAGAGTAGAAATGGATGTGGCAACTGCTCAAGTAGATTAATGTTCAGATTATGTGGAGGAAGGTAGATGGATGCAACAGTGTAAGGTCGTGTCAAGCCTATTCTCACAGCCTTCACCTGCAGTGTTGTCTGCAGGTGGATGGCCTGGAAGGGAATATCTAGACGTACCATTACTGCTACTCCTCCATGTGGTCCATTGTCAAAGGTCCCATAATGGGCTTGAACTTGGAATCCTCTCAGGGAAATGGTACAATTTTCCCTGGTCATAATCTCTTGTAGACATACACAAACTAGATTATATGAAGCTATCAGATATTGCAGTTCTTCCCATTTTGCATGAATTCCCTGACAGTTCCATTGGATTAGGGTATTCAGTTCTTTATATTATTTTTTATAAGGTGTTTGGCAGCACCTGTGGTCAAGGTTTACCTTACACCTTTAAGCTGTCCCTTTCCATGATCCTGGGAGTACCTTTTAAATATTTGTTGACCTGTGGAACTAATTTCCACATGTTTCCCTTGGATAGGTTCAGGATTTCTTTGCCTGGGCAAAGAGTGGACCTGAGCCTTTACTTCAGGGGCATTCTGCCTAGCAGCAGAGGCCCCTGTGGATGTGGTGGCAGCTGGAGCTGTCACCGTTGAGGCCTCTGGAGCCTTAACTGATGGCTCCAAAGACTTACTTTGGGAGGAGGAGTCTCCTTAATAGACCCCTCACTCCTACTCCGTTTCTGGTGGAACAACTCACCAAAGGCAGTGTCAGCAATTTGCGACTGAGGGTTAAAGGAAGTGGCAGTGTGTTGTAAGAAGCATTGGAGGACAAGGGTTGGTGGGAAGGAGGATGGGCTAGAACCGAAGCAAAGGACTTACCTGGCTGTGCAAATAGCACACGGGCACGTCGCTTTGCCTCTGGAAAACTAACTTTCTCCTTGCTCCTTATTACCAATACTTCCTTTTCAAATTTGTACCTTTTACATTGCTTTGAAGAAGCTTCATGAGCTTCTTTGCAGTGGTAACAGGATATTGGACCTGGACAGTTGTCATCTCCTTGATGACCTGTTGTACCACACTTTATACATACTCTTGGTTGTCCATTTTCTTTAAAACGGCAAGAGTTGGCTCCATGCCCATAACCTTGGCAGTGGAAGCACCGCATAGGGTTGGGCACATATGGCTTTACCTTGAGGTGGTACCAGGCTAATTTAACCGATTCTGGAAGGACTAATGTGTTAAAAGTTAGAAGAAAAGCTGGTGTCGACTGTTCCAAACCATCAACTTTCTTCTTAAAACGTTTTACTGCCACTACATTAAAATTCTCTAGTTCCTCTAACAGTTTCTCCACAGAATACCTCTCGGGAAAAGACAATTCCCTTACACTGATTGAGGGTTTTCTGAGGAGAACATGAAACTTTAGCCCCAGGAATGTCGCATATCGCACGCAGACGGTCACTCTCGTCTGGTGACGAAACCTCAACTATCAGGCTACCATCTCGCTGTGGGGTGATACGAGGTTCACGTTGACATACTTCAACAATTTTTCGATGTACTTCGAAAATATCAAGATCCATGATTGATACACCTTCAATGGTCTTTACTACTAGGTACTTACTATATGAAATGTTTTCATATTTACTAGGTAAGATTTCCTTAGTGGATTGAGGAGGACTTTTCCCCTTCTTACCTGGTTTGGGATCCCGGGAGCCATTACGATTCCCATTCTGGCTCTTTGAAAGCTGGAAAGGTTCCAAAGTGACAATACGTGATGTTCCAGAGGGAATGGTCGAGGGATTGCGTAGGTCGTCAGGGAGAGAGCTAGATCTTTGTAAATTTGTAGTACTCATACAAATTTGAATTCTTCATTTCCCCACCCCCCCACCCACCATGGAGTCGAACGAGGGGAAGCTATAGTTGGGGTTCAAAATCTCCCAACAGCCACAGGGGTAATGAAGAAATATACGCAGCCACTATTACAGTACTGATGGCAGTCGCGGGACCTATGTGCTACCGACTGAATAGTGCCTGCTTGACCCTAGCCATATTTGACCAGCCGATTGACTTGACCGGGCCTTGATCAAGCCACCCGTCTAACCAGAATAAAGGACCAAAGAGGTGTGTTGCTAGCTGCAGGGCGCAGCATGCAGCATCGCTCAACCTCCAGGACTCCTGTCTCCTGGTAATACAAAATGCTACGCACGGCAAACACACGTGGGAGAGTTCTCCCTGGTCCAAGATGAAATGAACCAGGGGTGGGTACACCATCCCCTCTCATAGGCCTTGGTGCACCAGGAAGCCATTTTGTCTCATCCCTCACTGGTGACCCCTCCAGTATGGGTAGCCCTCTGGTCCGGCTCAACAGATCATTGGGACCTCAAGCCCCCACACCGCGGCAAGGCGGCTTCCGTTAGGGGGGGGACTTCATGGAGGAGTAGCAGTACTGGTACGTCAAGATATTCCCTTCCAGGCCATCCACCTGCAGACAACACTGCAAATGAAGGCTGTGAGAATAGGCTTGACACAACCTTACACCATCTACCTTCCTCCACATAATCTCAACACAGATAATTTGGAAGATCTACTTGGGAGATTTCAATGGTCAGCATCACCTCTGAGGAGACACTTTGTGCATCCCTCGAGAAAGGGCCTTGGAGTCCATGTTCTTAAGAGTAGATGCAGTTTTACTGAATGGTGACAATCCCACACATTCCAAATTCAAACTGGGACATTCTCCAATATAGATCTGTCAACTGGTTCAACTGTTTCACAGATGAATTTGACTTGGCAGGTTATGGAAGACTTACAAGGAAAGCGACCACTTTCCAATACTTTTGAAGGAGGTGAATGGTATTCCAACTAATGGAGTGCAGAGATGGTGACGAACATGTGGACTGGAATCATTTTACATCAACTGCAGTATTGCAAGGATCTGTGAATGATTTCCAGCGTGTTCAAGATGCTGTTAATCACTTCACATCACGAATTCACCTTGCAGCAGAAGCATCCATTCCTAAAAGTAGCTGGCATTACCGTCGACCTCCAGTACCATGGTGGTCTGGTGAATGCCAACAAGCTGTTAGAGCAAGAAAAGCTGCATAAAGGCAGTTGAAACGACGCCCTAGCATTGTAAGCTTGATCCATTACAAAAAGACCCGAGCCAAAGCCAGGTGAGTGCTAAAGGAGGCCAGACGGACGTCATGGAGACAGTTTATCTCCTCGATTAACTCTGGGACCCCCTTAGCATGGGTATGGGACAAGGTGCGTAAGATCGCTGGAAAGACCACATCAATGCCACCACCTGCTTTGAAGATAGATGGTATAATCATCACAGACAAAAGAGATGTTACTAATGAGCTAGCTAAATCCATGGCAGAGATCTCCTCTGGAACATCTTACACTGCCCGATTCTCCACTCTTCGTGCTGAACAGGAACGACACCCAGTGTCGTTCTTCAGTAGGACTGCAACAGAACTTCCATACAACTTGCCATTTTTGCACAAGGAGATGGACTCTGCTTTGCAGCTCTGCAGTAAGACTGCCCCAGGAAGTGACGATATTCCATACCAAATGATATCTCACTTACCAGAGAGATCCCAGAAGTTCCTGTTGGAGCTATTCAATAGGATCTATTGGGAGGGTACAGGGCCATCCACATGGAAAGAGGCTATAATCATTCCTGTCCCTAAACCTGGCAAAGACGATTCCACACCAGAAAATTACAGACCAATTTCTCTCACCAGCTGCATTTGCAATCTGATGGAGAAAATGGGAAACTACAGGTTGACATGGCTGCTAGTAAAAGAAAACATTCTGACCCCATATCAATATGGGTTTAGAAGATTGAGATCGACCACAGATGCACTTGTAAGGATGGAAACTGCTATACAGAATCCCTTCAACAGCAACGTCACATGTTAACAGTCTTCTTTGACCTTGAAAAAGCTTACAATACTACTTGGAAGCATGGCATACTCATGAAGCTGTATGACACTGGTTTAAGAGGAGCATTACCTACATTTATACAAAGCTTCCTTGCTAACAGGAAATTTAGAGTTTGGGTGGGAAACAGTTTCTCTAATCTGGAAGATCAGCTGGAAGGGGTCCCACAGGGGAGTGTCTTGAGTGTGACCCTGTTTGCCATTGCTATAAATGACATCGTAAAGGTTGTTCCAAGTTCTGTCTCATGTAATCTGTATGTGGATGACTTTACACTGTACTGCTCAGGAGGAAGCTTACAGGATGTGAAAGAACACATGCAGGCTGCAATAAATCAGATTGTACAGTGGGCAACATATCATGGGCTCAAATTTTCTCCAAGCAAGGAATAAAATTTAATTATGCATAATTTTATGCAATAATTTTATACACTTAGAGCATAATATCTATGCTTTGATTTTATTTATATAAATATTGTTATTTGTAAGAAATTTATTGATAAATTTTTAAAGTTTAAATATTTTGATATTTCTATCTATCAAGGTATTTGCCGCTAATGACCTTAGCTGTTAATGCAGCAGATAGTTTTAAATAATCATTCAATTAATCCTCAATTAAACCCTTACTCCTACTCTGCTTCTGGTGGAACAATCCACCAGAGGCAGTCCTCATAAGAAGCTTCAAATCCAGAAACTGAGGTTGAATTGTAGTATTAGAGTGAGATATGGAGGTTAAGGGATGACGATAAAGTTGGGCTACAACCGAGGTAGGGACTTACCTGCTTGTGTGAACAGCACACAGGCATGATGCTTTGCGTCTGGAAAACTAATTTTGTCCTTGTTCCTCATTACTAATACTTTTTCAAATTTGTACCTGTTAAACTGCTTTGAGTAAGCTCCATGAGCTTCTTTATAGTGATAACATCATACTGGACCTGGACAGTTGTCACTACCTTGAACTTCTCAGAATACCTCATCAGTTCGGGTGTAAAGACACTTTGCACTGACTGTTTTGTGAGAACATGTGACTTAAGCCTCAGTAATGTTACATGTTGCTCACAGACTGTTATTCTCATCTGGTGACCCCCCCCTAACGGAAGCCGCCTTGCCGCGGTGGGGGGGCCCTTGGGGAGGGG
>NC_051387.1:25061685-25081685 GCF_015228065.2 Penaeus monodon
TTTATTTGAAAAGGGTTTGGGGGTTCCCCAAAGGGGGTTTGGGTTTTGTTAAAAAAGGCAATTTGTTTGGTTTCAAAAAAACCTTTTTATTCCCACAAAAATTTATATCTTTTTTTCGAAAAAGTTGTTAATGGCTGTCAGTGTGGAGCTTTTCCATGTCCTGGAAAGAACCCTGTGGCACCAAAATATGTCATACGTCAGCGGGGGTTGCATTTTGGGAGAGGGCCCTCCCCTTTCTCTAAAGGGGTGAGATCCCAGGGGTACCAAGAACCAAAAAAACTAATGATTCACAGCAAATTTGGCATTTTCGCTAGTTAAGCCTAAACCCAGCTTGAGTAAGAGCTTTTAGGGTGTTCGAAATGTGGGTTGTTAGGCCAGATGGCCCCTACAAAATAAAATAACGAATCCGTCACAAAAAGCGTCTTTGGCCTGTCCTTTGGTTATCAAAAACCCGGAATAATTCTGATTGAAATGAAATACTATTCCCTGATGGGTAAAAACAGGCAAAACTTTGCACACACAGATGGAACTAAACCTTTTTCCTTATAGCCGCCCCGAAGTCTGCAACACCGAAGTATCATAAAAATTTGTCTGAAAAAGTCGTAAACTATTGTCTCCGACTCACACAACATTAACATAACCCATAAAAAACCCCCATCAATCCCTTGGGAAAAAAAAAATTTTTTAAAAACCCTCACAAAAATGAAATTATTGAAATTACCAACCCCTTAATGAAATAGTCTCCCCGGGTTTAAATGTTTACCATCCTTCCCCCTTCCTTGCGAGATTCAAAAATATATCTACAGTACTTTTGTGCTTTGGGGCATCCCTTGTTGCAAATGATGGATATCGATCGTTAACAAACCAAATTTTATTCATGTCATTTAACCCAAAATGCAACGAACAAAAAATGTGACGTCATACCTGTAACCCGGCAACGGCCGTCAAGCCCCTTCAACACAATGCCAGAACCTACATTTTCCCTTTTTTTTAAAAATGCCATCTCGGGCAAATGCTGCGGTAGCCCATCAAAAAATAGTTTTTTTTACCTTACAGGGATAAAATCTGACACTTATTTAATCCCCCGGGGGGGTCTATTTTGTCTCCCCCCATTGTTTTTCGTGCCATGAGTGCTGATTGTATAAGACAGATAGGCGCTTGTGGATGCGGGGGTGCCCCGCAGTCACTTGGTTCCTTGTTAGTTTATTTCGTTTGCATACATTCTAAATCTCTGATGCGTTAATAGTATTTCAGGGCTCATCCTTTTAAAGCTCACGCCTCTCCAGCCATTGAGGAAGGGCTTGAAAAAATATATCCTTACATTTCGTCGGGCCCTCCAAACGAACGAGGGAAAAAAACCCGCGCCCCTTTTGGTGCACTTGATTCGACCTGACAAAGAACAATAAAACGCTTGCGGGAAAAAGTTTATAGTTATTAGTATTGAGGAATCAAAAAAGAAAAGTTCCTTAAATTCTGTACGTATTTTTTTAAAATTTAAACCCCTGATATGGTGCCATTAAAAAAGGAGAATTCATAAAAAGTTCAGCAGTACCGCGGGTGCCCTAGAGTCATCTTCCACAGCTGTGTTGTGATCCGATTTCCGAAAACAACGAGTCTACCTCTTGATTTCTCGTAAGGGCGGGAAGCTGGGGTATCAGCCTTAAAATGATCAACTCGCTTTTTTAAATCATTCTTTTGATGTCAAAAAAAATTATTTTTAGTACTATTCGTCCAAGCCCGCATACTTGCCGTGTACTGGCCATTTATTGCTCGTTTTGGAAATTGCGTCAGTTCCTCGTAATGGGGAAAAACTAAATTTTACCAGAACATTCTGCGCAATTTACGCGTTGATCCCCATAATGGGTAATGTAGTGTTGTGTGTGTGTGTGTGTTTGTGTGATGAGAGAGAGAGAGGGGAGAGAAGGGGGAGAGAGAGAGAGAGAGAAAGAAAGGGGAAGAGAGGAGGAGAGAGAGAAGAGGAGAGAGAGGGGGGGGGGGGGAGGATGTAACTGTGGGGGTGCCCGAGTATAAAGGTTTCCCTTACACTCTTTTCCAGGAAGATGTGCGGGGATTGTTTTCCAACGCAATGTGATTTTGTTTTGTAGACTAATTCCCATTCTGATCCTTTATTTACATTTTGGTCTTTTTCTTTCATTTCACGGGGGATTGCGAGGGTATATAGGTAAAAAATTTTAAATTTTCTTTTCATTTATTAAAGTATATTACACATTTGAACAAAAATTAAAAGAGTCATTAAACCAAAAGGGAAAACAAAAAGAACGAAAATCGCTAAGAGATACGGGAAAACAAAAGCACCGGTTGTCTGTCATTCATTTGATTAAATAAACACAAGTGTCCCCTTTTTCCCCTCATAAAAATAATTCTCATGATTTTTCCCTCACAGTAGGCCCTTTCCCGGGGGTTTCTCCAAAAAGCGACCGGGCCATCCCAAAACCCCAAGACCATTGTTTTTTCAAGCTTCTTTTTTTTTCCCCCCCCCTTCTTTGGGGCTCACTTGGCTTTGCGTGTGGCCCTTTGGGCTCCATAAATATAGCAGGGCTGTAAGGAGTAAACAACTGTGGCGGGGACGCTTGGATGTGGGGATTTCAAGAAACCTGGCCGGGGAATGATCAACCCCAGGGGGGAAAAGAAATATTTTTCCCGATTCGGATCAATCTTGTTTTCACTGTGCTCGACTTTTCCTGATAAGCTGCTCGAACCGGGGATTATACACGTGCAAAACCAAAAACAAGAGTTCGGGTATTTCTGTATCCTGGTAGCAATTTCACTCACATTTGTTGTCCTCTCAGATCTAGCCGCCCATTTACACGTCCCCTGTCTATAGGAAACCTTTATATTATTTACATTTATCATTATCATTTTCTTTATCTTATCTTTAAATTATCTTTTTTTATTATTTTTATTATTGTTATTATTTTTAAAATTATTATAGTTATTGTTAAAACTGATATTGTGGCATATCAAAAGGGCCCCGAAAACCCAATATGAAAACTTACTTTACAAAAAAATATAAATTCAAAAAATCTGTGCAGTATAAAATTTTAAGAAAAAACGAAATAATAAACCCCTGAAAAAAACTCGAACTAAAAATTTAATTTTTATAAAAAAGTATGATACATCCACTCCTATATGCAAGCAAAGATACCTCAGACTCAACTTTATCTTTTTGTTTCCGAGGGTTTGGGCCCGGTTTCGATCACAAACAAAAAAACAAACCAAGCCACCGCTCGTCTCTCCGAACTGTTTTTTTTTGGGCCCCATGGAGGGGGGGGGGGGGGGTGACGGTGACGAAAACTATATAAAATTTAAAAAACAAATAAAAAAAAAAAATCTCCCCAAGTGAAAAACTAGAAATGAGCTAAAATGAAAAAAAAAATACAAGACCATCACAATAATAGCATGGAAAAAAAACAAAAAAAATAAGGTTTATAAAAGTGGTCATACTAACTTTACAATACCAATATGACTTTCTAGAATTGAATAGAAAAAGGAAAAACGATTAGTTAAAAGAAACTTTTTTAAAAAAGAAAAAAGTAAAAATCAATGTTAAAAAGAAACAAAAAAAGTCCCAAACGGGCAAACTAAGCAAAAAAGAAGACACGAAAATCAAAAATAAAACCGCTAAAGAAAAAATAAAAAGGATGGAATCCGGATCACACATCGCATTATTATTTTTATTATTTTATTATTTATAAAAAAGTTTCCTTAGATCGCTAATTAAAAATAAAACCCCCGAGTCATCCCAGGACCTAGGTATTGAAGTTTGGGCAAGGGAACATAAACGAAAACATGAAAAAATATGCAGAACAACCACAATAAAAAACACCCGGTCAAAATCTTCACACACACAAAGAACATCAGTTTGTTTTAAAAAGCACATGTGCAAAATTTTTAAGCATTTTTTGGTTTTCTTCAAATTTTGGGGGTTTCCTGGTATTTGCTCAAGAAACTTATACCTCCCTTTTTTTTTTTTTAAAAGGGCCCAAGAGCCCCAAATAAACAGGCAATTTTTTGGTTTTTAAATCCCCACTTTTTTCCACCTCTATTTCCAGGTTTTTATACTTTGATATCTTCTCGAAACTTTTGTTGGGGCGTTTCTGTCTGATGGGAGTCATTTTAAAAAAACAGGCAAGTGTTTTTATTTTGTCCCTTGTGCGATATCGGGACGATTTGCCTGTATAGTACGATTTTGTAAATTGGGAAAATTTCCCAAAGATTTAGCATCTTGCCTTCAGTAATGGCTCTGAGGTTTTGTACCTTTCCTGTGTTCGTAGAAAAAAAGTTTTTTGCGATTTTCCATTTCAGGTACTTCCACTCTTTTTCGTGTCGATTTTTGTACTCATTCGGTTTTATTGAGAAACCAGATACAAGGTGATAAATTTTTAACCTTGTCTTCATAAAACCTACACTTTGAGTCAGTCCCATTGTAAAAATGTTAGTTGATAGTTTCTGGAAAACAAACTTTGATCTTGGGCTGCAAAAAAAAACCCTTTTTTCCCCTTTTAGTCCGGGCTTCTAAGCCACTAGGGGTTGCAGTTTATTACATCGTGTGTTTGCTTCGAGTTGAAAACTGTCCGTGGAGGGGTTTTTTCATGCCACCTAGTTAAGTTTTTCTTTCCGACCTTTCTTTCTTTTTTTTTTTTTATTTTTAGCAGCCAGTTTGGAAAACATATGTTCGATATTTTCGCTCTCAATCCCAAATTTCCTGAAAAAATTTTTTTTGTTTTCCTTTACTTTTAGTGAAAACCTTTTAGAGTTTTCATGTACTCTAACTAATTAAAGCCCCAATCGCTGGTTAGATCTAAGTTTTGCAAGAGACCAATCGTTGTTGTTTTGTACAAAATTCCCAAAACTGCATCATCCCCCTCCCTCCTTTACTTCTAGGACTACAACGGTCTACGTCGATTTAGGGGATACATTCTGTTGCATGTCAATTGCTTCCTTTTTTTGGTGTCAATTTTTTTGATTATGAAAGTTCCATCAAAACCCTTTAAAAAATATTGTAACCCAGGTATTGCAAGATGTTGATTGCTGTTATTTGTTCTTTGAGTTTAAAATTCGTTTTCAGGATTGCCCTTACTCTTCGGTGATTTGTCGTTTTTTTTTTTTCTCTATGTTGTTGTATCCATTTCCTTCTTTTATTCCTAGATTTTTATAGTTTCTTCCTGACCCAAATTTTAAATGGTATAAATATTTAACTTTAATTGTCAGTTCATGGGTTTTCCTTGTTTAAAAGGGTTGTTTTGCCCCTTTATCGACCCCCAAACTCATGCTATGTCATCACTGAAATTTTTCGTTTTCGCAACCTTTCCAAATTCTTTATCATTGAGGAAGTTTCAAGCATCCATATGAAAAATTTTGATTTTTTTTGTCCTGATCTTAATCCATACCCTGTGTTGTTAAAAAACGGGGAGAGTGGGATAAGTGCCAACAGAAAAAAAGAGGGGAAAAAAGGGTCACCCGGGAAAATTTCCGCATTGATTCCATGTTGTTTGAAATAAAAACCCGTTATGGTTTGAGAGTAAATTTGTCTCCATAATGTATGTGTTTCGAAAAAGTTGATTAAGACAGGAGGCTTTCGGAATTTCAAAGGGGATTTCAAGATCCAAGGTGGGGGCACTGTAAAAGGCTTTTTTATAGTCGATAAACAGTACTTAGATGTCTGTTTTTAGTATAGCTTTTTTCGGAATCATTTTTTTTATGAGCTTTTGATTTTTACATTGTATGATCCTCTGCAACACCCTTTTTTTTCTTTGGGGAAAAATATTTTTCTTCCATGTGTTGAGGTTTTTTTCATTTAAAGATTGCGGTAAGTAATTTATGGGTGGTTGTTAAGTATGTAATGGGTCTGTAGTTTTTTGATTATCTGTTTCGTTATTTTTGGCCAAAAATAAGTAGCCCCTTTGACATAACCTTTTAGATGTTAGCTAGGCTCTATCATATTGAGTTAAAATGATGCAAATTTGGCGCACTAAAGAAAAGTATTAACCAAAAATTTGGATTGGTCAACCCCAGGGATTTCCTTTATGGGATTTTTTTAGTGCGTTTTAATTTTTTTTTTAGTGGAATTTTTTTTCCCCATTTTTGTTCGGGAAATCCCTGTGCTATTCTCAAAATCTCGTTCGATGCTTTTCATTGTATTATTTTTTTTTCCCCCAGTATTTTTCCCCAAATTCCAGCCTTTTCTTCAGATGGTTAGCTTCTAAAAGAGTTGTTTTTTTTCTTTTTTTGCGGTAAAATTTCTTCATGTCATCTAAAAACATTTTATTCTGCCTAAAAAAACTTTTAGCTTTTGTAAATACTCTAACCTTTGTCCCTTTAAACCCTAAAGTTTTGTTTAACTCTTCTTTAATCATTGGTATTTTTTCCCTTTAGAAGTATTTTGTATTTTCTATTACTTTTCTCGTTTTTTCTCGATTGCTTCCATTTCTTTTTTGGTTTTTTATTATTATATCATTATTTTATCATTACCATTAGTTATCATTTAAAAAATACTCTACTACCTTATTATGATCATTATCATTTTTGTTTTTTAAAATTATTATTTTTTGTTAATATTATTATAATTTTTAAAATTTATTTTTTTTTCGTCTTATCATTACAATTATTTTATTATTGGGCATTATTTTTTATTACACTATATTAATCATATTATCATTTTGAGATTTTTGATTATTAACCATGGGGGAAAGGATTTGGGTGATAGACAGACAGTAGGTAGGAAAGGCACTCCCTTTCGCGGGGTGCGTCCCCGGGTTCCCACCCCCCCAACGGGGGGCGGCGCTGCCCTCCGTCGGCGAAAATCCTGCTGCTTCCCCTTTTCCCCTCCTTGGAGCCAAGATCTTATTGCAGGAAAAAAATTCCTCCTGAAAACCAGATGATCTCTTCTCTCCCAATAAGGGTAATGAAAGCGTGGCTTTTTTATAGGGGTGGGGGAGGCCCCGAAGACAGTTTTAATTTGATTCAGGTTGGCAAAAGACTGCCCAAAGGTCGGATGGCCATCTAGTGGGAGTCAGCGTGGGGGGAAGGAAACTCCCTATGGTTGATCTGGGTTTGCCCGGGGCTTTTTTAATTTTTCTTGGACTGGTCGTTATTTATGGGTGTCTCATTTTGTTCTCTGCATCTAGATCTGCCACGCAATGGTAACCAGTCTATTTTGAAGAATGATTTCGGTAACCCCATTGATGCTTCAAGAGTGCCATGGCTTATAACCTGTGGCTTCTGATATATCTGGCCGGGGGGAGGATCTCGTTTTTTCTCTGGAAACTGCAGGAAGGGATGGCTGTGGATTACTTTCTGCCCCAAGATTTTTTGGCTCGGTTTTAAAGATTTTGATTTGTGTGCATACCCTGCCAAAGTCAGCTAGTCTGTCACAAGCTCATTCCCTCTATGCCCCAGTTGGGTAGGGACCCAATTTATGATTCTTCTACCCTTGTACTATGTTAAGGATAGTGGTCAGGAGGTAGATGTTGTCTTTGGGGGACCTTTTTGTGTCAGTGGGTGCCCGAATCTGTTGTATGACACGTGCCCTTTCCCTAGGGGTGCTGGGGTGGGCTTCCCCTGATCGCATCTGCTGTGCCTTTTGTGAGGAGCATTGTCTGTTACCCTATGTTTGTTGGCTCCCTTGCTGCGAAGCCGGCGCCTGCAGTGTGGGTTTTAAAGGGGTCGACTGACCATCTGTTTAGGTTCTACAACCCCAAAGGGGGGATGGGCAATACCCCCTCAGCTTCTGCCTTTTGACTAGGCTACTGTACGATTTTTTCTCCTTGCAAGCTGTAACAGAGATCGATATGGTTTGTGCCCACACTGGGTTTTAATAAATCGGGTGGGGGATCCATGCCCCCTTTGGGAGTAGTTTTTTATTCTTTGAGCTGATAGCGTATCAACCCCTGGGTGTGTGAGACAGCCCGGAGTTGTTTTCAAAAAGCTTGGGTCTTTTCTGGCATCTCATATTTTTTGTCTCTGTTTGGTTCCGGAGCTTGGATGACCTTCGAAAAGGGCTGACCTGCCATTTGGATCAGTTCGGGAAAAGGTTTTTAGGGCCTTTGTCCCCTTGGGGCACCTAGAATGTCCTGGCAGCTTCATTTTGAATTGGTTTTGCAGCAAAAGGGAGACGAACTAGTTACAATGGGTGTTTGGATCACATAAATTATCTTAGTACATATCTAGCTCCTATGTGTCCCCAGCATTTGCCCCCTTTTACAGACAGTCTTGCTTTGGTTTGGTCAACCAAGTACAGGGCCTTTTTAAAGGAGTGGGCCTGCAAACATTACCCAAGGTATTGGAAAGACTGGGCCTTCCCTGGATTCCGAATTTTCCTTGAACATTTTGTCTCAGGCCATGGTTTGTTTGGGGTGCAGAGACTTTATCCTGTCCTACAAAAACTCTCGTACAAGTCCAGACAGTATGGGGTTTTTCTTACAGTGGGTTTCCCAAAGGAGATACGTGGATTTTCTGCTAGGGGAAAGATATGCCCCCATGGGAGCTGTATTGGAGGATGAAGCATTTGGGGGTTGAAAAAGGGGGTGGACTGGGGACCCGACCCGAGGGGTTCCATTTTTATAGAGTCTTGATAGGTGACCCTTTAATCTGCTTTTGGTGTTCTGTTCCTGTTTCCCACCAAACAGGAGTTCATCTGATTCCCTTCTAGATCAAAACTCCTGAATAGCAAGGGACTTGCTAATTCAAAAGCCTTCTTCAGGTCTAGGGAAACTCTACAGAAGTGACGTGCTGATTGTGCTTAAAACGTGGTAGCTGTGTGCTGGCTATCCCCTTTTAACCCTGGAGGTGTTCTGTGGGGTTCCATTTTTCCCTTGTAATGGGTTTTTTTTCGGCCCTCTTGCCCAGACACTGAGGAGGAAGATGGGGTGGCTCCTTTTTGGGGTTTTGGGGTGGGAACTATGTACCCCTTTCCAGCTCTGGGGGAGGTGGAAAATTTCCCAGGGTTTTGATGAGTTGCAGGAATGCAAGCTACTGCCAATCCCTTTGGGGAAAAGAGGGGGTACAGATCCCATCAAACCGGGGCTGTGCCCGAAAATGTTTTTTTTAGGTTTTTCTTAGTTCCCTCAAGGAAGATAACTCTGGTTTCAGGTTTTGGGTGCCTTTCTTGATATGAGCAAGTCTGCTGGTTGTAGGGATTTTGTTTGCCCTCGTTCAGCTGGCAAGCAGCTGTTCAGCTGCTTGTTCTGTAGGAACTCCTGCACCAATCTGTTTTCTTCGATTGAGGGCGGGTGGTGCACCAGGGGTAATTGGGTAGTAGCTCACCTGATCCTTGCCACAGTTCTTAAGGTAGTCAAAAGGGTCACACCATTCCAACCCTTTTTTCCCACCGACTTTTTTTTTGGGGTTTCCTTGGCATCCCTGACTGATTTCCTTGGGGGGTACGTTTTGGGATTCTTTGCCTTTAGAAAGTTTTTTACACTTCACTTTCTTGATTCCTTGATCTTGTCATTAAAATACCCCGGGGTCTTTATAACTCCTGGACCATGGCCGGTTTTGGGAAGTTGTAGACTGCTTGATTTTGGCATGATAAGTCTGGCATGAAGCACTTCCCCACGTTTTTACTCTGTGTGGGTTCATTGCTTCTAAGACGTGGGGATTTTGGGAAAACCTTTTTTGGGGTGAGCCCAAAATCCATGAGGGATAAAGTGCTATAATGGTCACTTGTCTCATCAACACCCACTAAAATTTTCTCCACAAGCTGCAGTGGCCAAGGGGAGGTCTGGACCCCTCCTTTTAATGTTGGGTCTTGCCCGTGGGGGGACCAAACTTGGGGGGAAAATCTCAAGCACGTTAGCTATTGATGGCCTCCGCTCCCGGGCCCGCAGGGAGCCAGGATCGGGTGGTGTGCTTTGAGTCTCCCCCTATGAACTGGGGCTTGTGCTGCAGTGCCAGCCCCGGTGATGTCTAAGCTCCTACGCCTGGCATGCTGTACACATTTTACAGCTTGAGGGGGGCCCCGCCAGCTCTGCCTTGAGGGTGTTTTGCCATGGCTGGGGGGAGGGTAGGGGTTTTTTTTTGGGTCTGTTCAGCTTTCTCCCTTTTAGGACTGCAACGTCTGGGTTATTTCCATCATGGCGACCGTACTCCTTCTCTGCTCCCCACAGGCCCTTCCCCAAAACTGTAGTACTGCTGATTACAGCATCAACGGAGAGTCTTATCTTCCCCGTCAAAGAGGAGATTATTGCTCTTGGGGGGGCTTTTTTAGTGCCTTGAACCTTTATTTTTCCTTTTTTCTTTTCTGCATTTTTGAAATGCCGGGGAAAATCCTTTTTATTGGAGATATCCAGTGTCGGGTGTAAGGGCTTTTCCTTTCCCCTTAGGGGGGTCGGGAGGTCCTTTTCTCTTTTTTTTTTCCCCAACTGGATGCCTAGGGGGGCTGGGAAAAAAATCGGTCGCTTTTTTTGCAAATTCTTTTCGCCTGGGGCCGCCTCTCTCCTGGCAGAGCAAGCTATGCCCCAGGCATGATGCCCCTTGGCACAGTTGGGACATTTGGCTCTTGTGTCCCTTTGGCCTTCTTTGTGTGCCTTAAGGCATGCATCGGTATTTTGTGCTTTGCTATAGACACCACATTTAGGCTTAGCCTTGCAGTTAGCTTGGTGGTGACTTTGGCATTTAAAGCACCGAAGTGGCTCAGGTACATATGTTCTTAGGCTGAAGGAGCCCCAGATACCCAGATTAAGGGTAGTGATTGGGGCTCCTTTCCAGGTCACCAAGACTTGCCTGGTTGGGTTCTTCCCTTTAGACATTCGGGAAACGTCAACGACCTCTGGGTGTGATGTGATCAGATCCACATCATGGGAAATGTCCAGGGGGTCCAGACTCTCCCTCAGAGTCTGTCTCCGGCCTGGGTCGTTTTGGACCGCCCTTTCGGCTTAAATTCTGAGCTGGGGTCATGTGAGCAGCAGCTGTTTCTGCTGGTTCAACTTGTGCTACATATTTTTCGGCATTAGGATAACTTACTGTGCATCTTCTGGTGAACTGGACCCCATCTTTGAGCTTGTGCTCAGACGTGGGCAGACCTTTACTTCCCGCAGGGGAAGGTGTGTTAGGGGGGCCTTAGAGTGCCTGCCTTACAGTGCCTTTGAGATGCCATTCTTTTGCTAGGGACTGGTGTAACAGACCATCTCATGACTTCCACTCTAGGAAGTGAATAGGCAGGTAGGAGCCCTCCTTTTTGATGCCTTAAGCCACCTTAACCCATTCTGTCTACCCATCATATCACCCAAGCTATGGCATGACCATGGGACATGTCATCAAATTGGCATATGCTGGAAAGCCCATCTCTTGTGAGGTGGCTCTCCAGAAGATCTTCACAATCACCGAGGTGGCAGTCACACACCTCTTTAGATCACAACTGACCCCATTCCTCTTGACTGAAGGCCAAAGGAAATTGAAAGATCAAGGTTTTACTCCCGTCCCCTCTCCGGAAACGAAGACAAAATGAACGGTCATAGCTAAAAAGATTGACAGGATGATCCTCCCACGATCGTGTGAGCCAATCAGCCAAGAAGTATCTGCCAAGAATGCTGTCACTGTCCTTGACGTTTACAAGCGTCCTGAGTATTGAGTCATTAAAATTCTTACATGTGGGATCATGATGTTTAATTCATTGGTCCCAACATAGAACAGAGAACTAGAGTGCTTTATTCAGATCGAACGATGTTTAAACTGCTATAGGTTTGAACATAAACACTCATGCACACAGACACACACACACACACACACATGCTCTTGTTGTGGTGGCGAAAGTCACTTATTTGCCAAATGCAAGGAGAGCATCAAATGCTGCAACTGCGAAGGGTTGCACGTTGCAGTAAGCAGATCTTGCCCCAAAAAAAAAGAAATATTGAAAGCAAAATTAAATCAGTTTAGGGAAAACAAAAACACTACTCCCTCATATGCCACAATAACCGCCACACTACCTACCCAGACTAGCACACCCAGACGACCCGCATCTACCTACAGGATAACTCTGCCTCCACCTCCCCAATTCAACAACATTCACACCTAACACAAACCAAAAATACAAGCCATCTTACACATAGCTCTCAATGCTGCTAAATACAATGCTAAGAAATTTGCAAACATCGTCCCTATCATGTTACAAAGAAACGGCTTTCCCAGCATTGTTGTCCTGGAGGAGATCTTTGAAGAAATTTATGCATCTCTGAATACACCAAAACACCACAAACCACAGCAACTGAGGTGGCAAACACTAACCCAGAACCTCATTGCTCCACATAAAGATACCTCGTTTTGCAGCCAGCACCACAACGAAATCCCAAAGAAACTACACAAGCACTTAACAGTACAAAAAACACTGAACACAAATGCAAACAGATCTCACCACCAAACAAGTACACCAAAGAAGACAAAAAGGATCCCCCAGTCCCACAGCCTCATTGTGATCATTTGGATGACACCATCATTGACGAGAGGAGCGGCTCTGAGGTCGACGTCGAAGTCGTTCCCAAAACTGAGGAAGAGATCCCTCTCCCTTTGGAGGAGCCGTTGCTGTGCTCCCTTCTAAGGGGCGCTTGGGATAGCGCGGAAGTATTGGGAATGGGTCCGCCGATTCCCAGGACTTCCGGCCTGTGTCCTGCTCGCAGGACTCCCTCCCTGACTTCGAGGAACTGTCGATCGAGGCTCGATCACAGAACCGCTACCGGGATCAGGTTACGCCATGCAAGGTAAACCCAGGTAAAATGGGTCTACCCTGAGTGGCATGCTAACGATCGTTTTAACGAATATAAGGTAATTTTTTCGACCCGTAATATCTTTTATGACTTTCTAGAACAAGAACGCCCTGATGTGGTCCTACTGAATTCTATATCCATTACGAATGGCTATAGAATTCGGCACTATGGTTACACATCCAGAAAGTCAAGAGATGGATTGCAAATGGGATCCTGTATCCTCATAAAATCCACCATCACTCACGAGTTCCTTGCCCTCTCATTCAGCTACCCGGACTTCACGGCAGTCAGGATATTCCCCCCACAGGACCCATTATCCTTTCCAAACACTAATTTTCTCTTGCAGATTTCAACAAATTATTCATTTATACAAACCTCCAAGTCTTCTTTGCCGGAGATATCAACACTACCCACATGACACTACACCACAGCACTACCAATGCACATGGTATGCAACTCTTTTCTACTTTTGAAACCACAAGACTCCACTACATAGGACCCAACTTCTCCACCTCACACATGCCCAGAGGAAAGGACCGCCCTGATCTCGTTTTCGGGAACAGGACACACTTGCATAGCACACACACCTACAACCCGGTCCGAACATTGGTTCAGACCACATACCCTCATAATTAAAATTTTCACATCGCCAATACTAAACAAAGACAGATGATCTTCCCGGTATTAACAAGCAGACTGGGAATCGTTTAAATCGAAATTACATGACCAATTTAATCTTGATGGGGTCCGTTCCCAAACAACAGATGGGCATTGAAATTACATCTTCGCCTCCATGGCCTCAACTGAGCTGAGAACCATCCCTAGGTCTCAGTATAAAAGTCACATATTTCAACTATCTAAAAGTTTTCTACCCTCACCCTCCTCATTCCCTGTTCACTGACAGAATCCAAGAAACTGATGCCTGGTGTGGCCCTCATTCCTAAGCCACAAAAAGACCTGACTGACCCAAAGAGTTATTAGTCTACTCAAAACATTAGGCAAAAATAAAATAAAAAAACAAAAAAATAAAAACTTGACTAAGGTGGTATCTCGAAGACTAACCTTCTCTCACACAAACAATACGGCTCTCAACATCATCACAACATCGGCGACTAAAGACTGTCCTTGTCACAGATGTTGAGCAAGCCTTTGACACCGTCTGGCATGCTGGCCTCAAGTACAAGCTGTGCTCTATATTTAACTTTCCATCTTTGATTAAAAAGTTGCTGTGCAGTTTTCTTGATGATTGCAGATTAAAATTTATATTCTTAAACAAAGTTTCAGGCACCATTTCAGTGCACACTGGAGTAACTCAGGTTAGCATACTCAGCCCAATACTCTATACATTACACATAAACGACCTCACACACACAGACTCACTCACTATCCTCTATGCTGACGACTGTACGCACTTAATACAATGCACTTTCAGGTGTCTTTCAGCGCATTAATGACGAAGTGGACACCATCTCGAGATGGGAGCATAAATGGCTTATCAAGACTAACATGATAAAAACAAAAGTTTTCTTTGTAAGACCACGAAAACTTCGAAAAACTTCCTCCTTCCTCGATTTCACTTGCATATCAATTCAAAGGTCGCCATGGCAAGAGAAACCTTACATTCGCTTTATCGATTTAAAAGCTGCATCTATACAAAACACTGATCAAACCTCTCTTCACATACACACCACTTGCACTCACACAATCAGCATACACTAACAAGTGCAAACTCCAGCTTGTTCAGAATAAAGTACTCAGAAGGATCTATATGGTAGATTGGGATCGATTTATTACAACATCTGAATTTCACGGGGAAGCTTTTCTGCTTCCTCTGAATATCGCGAGGCGTAGGCTGGTCTGTAAACAGACCGACACACTCCATGCTTAGCATACCGACTGGCTGGATAGACTCAACACCATCTTTCGTTCCGGCCGGAGACCTGGATTAGGCTATGATCTTTTTTCTTTGGCATGGGACGAAATGGATGCAGTTTTTTTTTTAGGCTTGGCCGCATCCTTTGAAGCCACCTCCTACTCCTTCATTTTCACCTTTCCCCTTCCCTTATCCTTTGTTTTGTTCAGTTTTTGTTTTGTTTGTGTTCTCTCATTCTGTTTTTAATGTAGTTTGTTATTTTCTTTTGGTTTGTTGTGACCTTTTAATTTCTTAATTAAAGTATAATCTCCCCTTTGCCACAGCCCTCACATCCCCACTTTTAAATACTTTCCCCTCATCACCTGCCCTACATGACTGCCGTAATCATACTCACGATCTCATTATCCTCTGTCATAGCATGGACCCAACATCCTATATCTTTACCCCACCATCGCACTGGTTTCAGTTTCCGGCTTAATCCAATCGTGACGCGGCCGCCAGGGCCGCGCCTCTCCATAAGTCCTGCCGCCAACGAAGGGGAGCCTGTTGATACAGGCGGGAATGGATAATGATTAACAACCACCTCCGAGCTTCAACCTGCTTCAGCAGCATAAATTAGATGAGGGATAGCCCTGGAGTCACGGTCGGGGAGGCCGTGCCCAGAGCACACCGCAGATGGCGCCTAAGCTGTTAACTTTTATCCCAACCTCTCTGGTTAGCTGAGAATCCAGCTGTTGTTTGCTATAACGGGGTCCCGGGCCGCGCGCCCTCGCCCACTTCCCACGAGAATACCACGAGCGCGCGACCTCCAGTGCGGGCATGCGCTCAATGTCATAGGGTACTTGTACCTTACGCACCAAGAATTACCGTGTGCCCTCCCGCGCAGCCTCGTATGGTGGAAGGGAAGCCCCGCGCGCCCGAGGAAACCTACACTGAACACAAAAGATTCAAAATGGCGCTGGGCCACCCCCATCCTTTTCGCCTTTCAAAGAACCCACTACAACTATTACCCTATATGCTGGGTTAAGCCCTGGCTCCTTTTTCTTCTCCTAAATTTCATTTTCCTCCACCTCTTATCCTTCCCCTATCCCCATTCTTCCTTCCTCTGTTTTCCTTTGTCTCCCTGATTTGGGTACCGCCACTCACAGGAACAGTGTTAGTGACATTGGCGACATTGACTGCTTGACCCTAGCCTCCCGAGGGAGACCAGCCGATTGATTTGACCGGGCCAAGATCGGACCACCCATCTTGCTGGAATAAGGGACCAAAGAGGCATGTTGCTAGCAGCAGGGCATACTCATGCACAGCATCGCTCAACCTCCAGGACTCCCGTCTCCACAGCGCACAGGGCAAACACGTGGGTAGATGTGAACCTTTGGGGAGAGACTAGAGGGGATGCCCTTCCATCTACAAGATAGGCATCATCGTTTGGAACCCTTTCTTCCACCCTCTCCAGTCAAACAGCCACCTAAAGGCTCCAGAGGAAGCTCTAGTCTTGCAATACTCAAGAGGATTGGTTGATTATTTAAAATTATCTGCCACGTCAACAGCAAAGGTCATTAGCGGCAAATACCTTGTTACATAGAAATATTAAATTATTTAAAATCTATCAATAAATAACTTACAATAACAATAAATATATAAAAATCAGAGCATAAATATGATGCTCTAAGTCTATAAAATTATTGCATAAATATTATGCATAATTAAATCTTATAGAAAATATTAGCCTCCCTAAGGAAATTAATAAGACCCTCTATGTCACAATCCTCCTCTAATACATTTTTCAGTGTATATGGGGGAGACAAGTACATACGTCTTTGGTCTGAGAATGTTGCACATCTTTCCACTACATGTGCGACCGTTAATGACTCTTGACATCCCTCACTAAGTACTTCACTTTTAGCCATCATCGGCCCATGAGTCAGTCTTGTGTGCCCGATTCTTAGTCTTGTTAATACAACTTCTACTTTCGGTTGGGATGGATGCTGCTTACCCAGCTGCCAAGTCCATCTCTAATCTCTCACAGTTTGTTTCTAGAGGCATGCCTCCATTGTTCGTTTATCGTGAAGACAACTCCTAATGCTGGGTTTCAGGTCGGTGTGTGGGAGAGGAAAACGAGCATCACAGGGCTGAGCGTCAGCTGCCTTGGCCTTCTGATCAGCTCGCTCATTCCCACTGATACCAACATGGGCTGGCACCCGACACAGAGTTATCTTTTTACATGTTGACATCAGTGCAAGCCAATCTTGAACCTCCCTCACTACTGGATGTGATGAGTTTAAGCTCTTGATTGCTTGCAAGGCACTATGCGAGTCACAATATATCACAATAGAATGGTTTGTAAGATCTCTAGTCATCTTAACTGCTGCAAGGATGGCATGTAACTCTGCTGTGAAGATCGAAGCTGCTAGAGAAAGACTGCCAGATGCAGTCTACCTTCTGCTCACTGCTGCAAAACCCACGCCATTTTCAGATTTCGAACCATCTGTATAAATTGCATCTGATCCCCGGTATTTAGAAATGTGCTGAAGAAATTTCTCTCGGACTTCTGCTTAGGATCTCTCACCTTTGCCAATTCCGACTAAATCCAGCTCGACTTGATTAGTCCAAGGCGGAAATTGGGGAATTTCAACAGCCAGAACCTTAGAGAGATTTAAATTAAGATCTTCCACAAGAATCCTCATTCTCCTACCATAGGATCGGCTATCCTCAAGGGGGTTGAAAACCAATCTGGATGTAGGAGATCCTGGAATCCTTTGTAGTCTCGTGTAGTAAATCAGGTTCATGTATTCTCGGTGTAATGAAAGAGGTGGTTCTCCACTCTCAGCATACAGGGACTCCACTGGTGAAGACGCACGCAGACGGTCACTCTCGTCTGGTGACGAAACCTCAACTATCAGGCTACCATCTCGCTGTGGGGTGATGCGAGGATCACGTTGACATACTTCAGCTATTTTCCGATGAACTTCAAAAATGTCAAGATTCATGATTGATACACCATCAATGGTCTTCACTACTGGGTACCTACTATATGAAATGCTTTCATATTTACCAGGTAAGATTTCCTTAGTGGATTGAGGAGGACTTTTCCCCTTCTTACCTGGTTTGGGAGCCCGGGAACCATTACGATTCCCATTCTTGCCCTTTGGAAGCTGGAAAGGTTCCAGAGTGACAACGTGTGATGTTCCAGAGGGAATGGTCGAGGGATTGCGTAGGTCGTCAGGGAGAGAGCTAGATCTTTGTAAATTTGTAGTACTCATACAAATTAGAATTCTTCATTTCCTCACCCCCCCACCCACCATGGAGTCCAACGAGGGGAAGCTATAGTTGGGGTTCAAAATCTCCCAACAGCCACAGGGGTAATGAGGAAATATACGCAGCCACTATTACAGTACTGATGGCAGTCGCGGGACCTATGTGCGCTACCGACTGAATAGTGCCTGCTTGACCCTAGCCATATTTGACCAGCCGATTGACTTGACCAGGCCTTGATCAAGCCACCCGTCTAACCAGAATAAAGGACCAAAGAGTGTGTTGCTAGCTGCAGGGCACAGCGTGCAGCATCGCTCAACCTCCAGGACTCCTGTCTCCTGGTAATACGGGATGCCACGCACGGCAAACACACGTGGGAGAGTTCTCCCTGGTCCAAGATGGAATGAACCACGGGTGGGTACACCATCCCCTCTCATAAGCCTTGGTGCACCAGGAAGCCATTTTGTCTCATCCCTCACTGGTGACCCCTCCAGTATGGGTATCCCTCTGGTCTGGCTCACCAGATCATTGGGACCTCAAGCCCCCCCACCGCGGCAAGGCGGCTTCCGTTAGTGGGGGGAACAATGGAGGCATACCTCCAGAAAGAAACTGCGAGACATTAGAGATGACCTTGGCAGTTGGGCGATTAGCATCCATCCCAACCGAAAAGTGGAAGTTGAATTAACAAGACTAAGAATCGGGCACACAAGACTGACTCATGAGGCAATGATGGCTAAAAATGAAGCACTTTGTGAAGGATGCCAAGAGCCATTAACGATCGCACATGTAGTGGACAGATGTGCAACATTCTCAGACCAAAGACGTATGTACTTGTCTCCCCCATATACACCGAAAAATGTATTGGGGGAAGATTGTGACATATAGGGTCTTATTAATTTCCTAAGGGAAACTAATATTTTCAATAAAATTTAATTATGCATAATGTTTATGCAATAATTTTGTGCACTTAGAGCATAATATTTATGTTTTGATTTTTAATCTATTTATTGTTATTTGTAAGATATTTATTGATAGATTTTAAAAGTTTTAAACATTTTAATATTTCTAGTTAACAAGGAATTCGCCGCTAGTGACCTTAGCTGTTGACGCGGCAGATAATTTTAAATAATCAATCAATCTGGAGCGTGAACTGATGGCTCCAAAGACCTTACTTTGGGAAGAGGAGTCTCCTCAATAGACCCCTCACTCTTACTCCGTTTTAAATCACCAGAGGCAGTTTCAGCAATTGAGGACTGAGGTTTAAAGGAAGTGGCAGAGTGTGTGGTGTAAGAAGCACCGGAAGGCAAGGGTTGGTGGGAAGGAGGATGGGCTAGAACCTAAGCAAAGGACTTACCTGGCTGTGCAAACAGCACACAGGCACATCAATTTGCCTCTGGAAAGCTAACTTTCTCCTTGATCCTTATTACAAATACTTCTTTTTCAAATTTGTACCTCTTACATTGCTTTGAAAAAGTTTCATGAGCTTCGTTGCTGTGGTAACAGCATATTGGACCTGGACAGTTGTCATCTCCTTGATGACATGTTGTACCACACTTTACACATACTCTTGGTTGTACATTTTCCTTAAAACGGAAAGAGTTGGCTCCCCCCAAAACACTGGCAGGGAAGAAAGGGCTAGGGTTGGGCACATATGCTTTCCCTTGGTGCACCATACCATCAATGATTCTGGAAGGACTAAATGTTAAAATTGGAAGGAGAGCTGGTGTCGACTGTTCCAAAACCTTAACTTTCTTCTTAAACGTTTTACTGCCACTACTTTAAAAAAAAAAATTTTTCTATTTCCCTCTAAAAATTTCCCTATAATACTTCACAGGTTAGGAAAAGGAAATTCCCCCTTACACTGATTGAGTGTTTTGTGAGGAAACTGAAATTTAAGGGATTAAATTTGCACGCTCAAGGGGTTTGAGGGGATTTTTTTCTCCTTCTTCCTCTTGCCTGGGAACCTTAAAATTCCCATTTTTCCCCTTTGGAACTGGAAAGGTTCCGAGTGACAACTGTGGGTCCAGGGGAAGGCCGGGGATTGCATGGGTCGTCAGGGAGAGACTAGATCTTTGGAAATTTGTAGACTCATAAAAATTTAGAATTCTTCTTTTCCTCCTCTCCCACCCATATGAAGTCTAACGGGGGAAGCT
>NC_051387.1:25091685-25096685 GCF_015228065.2 Penaeus monodon
TCCCCGAAAAAAACTGCAAATCACTAATTGGGTACACCCCAATAATGATCGCTTTTAAAAGTCGAATACAAGAAAAAACCTCATAACATTATATTATACAATGCAAACCACCAACCACATTCAAGTGTTTAAAAGAAATTGGTTTTTTTTTTAAAACACTCTCCAAAAACTTTAACACAACCCCCTAAAAGATGTAAATTAATCAGGGGGAGACCAAAACGCCAAAGTAGCAAAAATGATCAAAAAAAATGAACCTGTGGAAAATTCGGCCTTGGGATAAAAATAAATAGATAAAGATTTTATTGAATTCTGTAGTACAAGAAATTTCTATTTATAGCCAACGCATTGTTCCCCCCCCAGAAAATTTGTACACTGGTTTTCACCAAAAAAAGAACATGCAACCAAATTGACTAATGTTTTTGAAATAGAAAAGTTTATAAAAAATCCCCAAGACAAGCCCGGGCCGACTGAAACAGTACCCCCAACCTCTAACTATCGATTTCAAAAAAGCTAAAAAAGACCATCACCACCTCAAAACCTCGATACAAAACTTTTGATAAAAATTACAAAATTTAAGTGTCAAAAAATTTTTGTACTCATAAATGTAAAGATGATAAACCCCAAAATGATTGGGGGAAAGAAAAAAAGAACTCCTGCTGAGCGCTGCTTAAGAAACTACGCCAAAAGAAAAAAAATTTCCCCCCGGGGAATCTAAAAAACACTAATTGAAATTAAAACAAGAAGATCCAAAAATCAAGAGTTCAATAACCCCCAGATAAAGAAGTTTTTAAAAAAACAAAATACAAAAATTCAAGATTTTGCGACGGAAAAGGGAAAAAATATTTAATGACATTCCAAAGGGAAATTGAAACTTTTTCTATCAAAAAGACAACTAAAGAACTCTACCAAAGGAGTGCGAAAATTACAGAAAATTTAAACCTACAAGGACACTATAAAAATGGATGGATTTGTTTTATGTGTTTGGAAAAAAATAAAAGATAGGGGAAATAAATATTTTTTTAAACCCTTTAACAAAAGAATAAAGATCAAACAAAAACTTTAAATTAGACTCAGGACGCGAAGATGAACCACCGCACGGCAAATTAAGTTTAAAACCCAAAAAGAATTAAAGAATAAAAAACCGGGGAATAGATAAAATAACACAGAAAAATAAAGAATGCGGGAAAGTGTTAAATACTTCAAAAAACTTTGTACAAAATTTGGATAAAAGAAAATGGCCAGAAGAGGGTTAAAATCAGTTTTTTACCCCCTACCAAAAAAAGGTGACGCACCCCAAATGCCAATACGGGAAATTGCATTAAAAATCGGGGCACAAATTTTGTTAAAAATTATTGCTGAAAGAATAAATTTAAATTTAAGTGAAAATTGAAACAACAAGCGGGTTTTTTTCCCCTTTGGAAAGGGTCCCCAAAAAACCAGATTCAAAATCGAAATTGATCATGGGAAAAAAACAGAAAACATCAAAAAAGGACCTATACCTGTGTTTTCCTTGGTTACTCGTTTACTTTTGATACTGTTATCTGAATCCTCTGAATAACATGAACGATATGAAATTTTCCAAAAAACACCATCCAACTATAAAAGCATATTCCCAAAAACAAAAACTGTAAAAACATTTTAGGGTTTTTAACAAAAGGGTTTCGTAGTCACCAAGGAGACAAGGGTTTGCATTCTGTCTCCACACCTTTTTTATATATTTTAAGAAATTATGGGAAATTTTTTGAAGGACTGTAATGTTGGAGGATACAAATATCAAATCTAAGATATGCCGATGAATATTTTTAATTGCCGCAGTACACTAAAACTACAACAACTACTAGAAAAATTTAGAGAACCCGCGAAAGGGCTGCTTTGTTTCTTACCCAAGAAAATAAAATCATAAAGTTCAAAGGGAAACCGGGCAATAAACATGATAAACTTTTTAAAATAAATGGGGGGTTGTGGAAAAATGTGGGTTCACTTATTTTGGAGCTGTTTTCCTAATACATATGATGATTCCCGGAGATAAAAAAAAATTTACCATTGTAAAAAATCCCACATTTTGCTCTCATAACCTGGAAAGCCCGAAGCATTCCCTTCGGAAAAAGCTGAGGTATTGAACTCTTAGTTTTTTCCCAATTGCATCATTGGTTCTGAGTTTGGGTGCTGAAAAAATAGACAAAAAAAAGGTCAATAGTTTTGAATGTGGTGTTCAGACGAGTACTACTAAAAACTGGAAAAAAAGAAACGAATGATAAAAGTGCTGGAAAAAAAATTTTGTAAAAAACCGGCTTTTTGGACTCTTAAAAAAATAAAACTAAATTTTTTTTGGTTGTGATGAAAAAGTAAATATTGAAAAAATTGCTGACGGGGGATGTATTGGAAACAGATGAAAGGCAAACCGAAGACAAGCTGAGCGACAACCCCAAAAGATATTTGCGGGCTTCGATGGTACAAGTGGAAAGAAAAGCGCAATCGATTTGAGCACAAGGGATGGTGGAGGGGTCCCGGCTGCTCAAACTGACATACCGTTATTGTATATTATACACACACACCATAAACACAATGAACATTTTGCATATTATGTGTGGTTTAAAATATAAACATACACCATTTATTAGGTTCATGTTGGGGCCGCCGTGGTCACAGCATGATATTTAAAATTGTAGTTTTCATTTTTTAGATCTTGGGTGAGTACGTGGTAGGGCCCCCCATTTCCCTTTTCCACGGAGAGTCCCGGTTTTACCTTTTAGGTAATCATTCCTCTATTTATCGGCTTGGATGTATGTATAAATACCCATCCCCAAACCGGATAAAAAGAGAGAATGATTTCTAAAAGGTAACACCGGCACTCTCCTGGGAAAAGGAAATGGGGGCCCTCCACTATCCTCCCAAAATCATCACAACATGAAACTAAATTAAGTATCATGCTGTACCACGGCGGCTCAAAATGACCTATATAAATTTTGTAGTATATAAATTTTATATACACAACATATTATGCTATATGTTCATAGTGTTTATGTTGTGTGTGTATATATCAAAATCAATAACGGATGCTCATGTTTGAGCGCCGTGGACCCCTCCACCATCCTTCGCTGCTCAACTCGATCTTTCCTTTTCTTTCCACTTGTCCACGACAGCCCGCAAATATCTTTGGGGGTTTTTCGCTCGTCTTTCTTTGGTTTGCCTCTTCACTGTTTCCATCACCATCCTGTCACAAGTTTTTTTCAATACTTTTACTTCTCATCAATAAACCCAATAAAATTTGTTTCATTTTTTTCAAAATGTCCCAAAAGCCGGTTTACAATTTATTTTTCTCAGCACTTCATCATTCGTTTTTTTTTTCTGTCCGTTAATCTAGTACTCGTCGTAACACCACTTTAAAACATTGACCTTTTTCTGTCTATTTTCTTCAGCACCCAACACTCAGAACCTATGATCAAATTTGGGAAACTAAAGAGTTTATAACCTCAGCTTTGTCCGTAAAATATGCTTCGGTCTTTCGATGTTATTGAGAGAAAATGTGGCTTTTTGACAAGGGAATTCTTCTTTTTATCTCCGGGGAAACATCATATGTATTAGGGAAAAAACTCCAAGATAATGAAAATCTCACATTTTCCACAACCCTCCTTGATTTTAACATGTTCATCATCGTTCATTGCGGGTTTCCTTTGAAACTTCTGATTTTAGTTTTTCTTGGGATTAAGAACAAAGCAGCCTTTTTGCTTGTTCTCTAACTTTTTCTGTAGTTTTTATTTATGATACTGCTGGCATTAAAACTATTATTGGGGGATATCTTTTGATTTGTATTTTTTTCCTCCAACACTACAGTTCCTTCAAAATTTTTTCTCCATAATTGCTTCAAAAAATATATTAAAAAATGTGGAGACAGAATGCAAACCTTGTCGTACTCCCTTTGGTTTACTCGAACCTTCGTTTAACCCATGTGGTTCTCACAGTTGCTTTTGTTGGTCATATAGGGTTTTATTAGTTGGATGGGTTTTGGAAATTTCTATCGTTTATGTTATTCCCCCCGAGGAATCAGATCAACATATCAAAGTAAACGAGTAAACCAAAGAAAAACAGGTTAGGGGCTTTCTGTGTTCTCTGTTTTTCTCTATGACAATTTCAATTTTTGAAACTGGTTTTTGGGACCCCTTTCCAGGGGAAACCTGCTTGTTCGTCTTCAATTTCTTCCTTAACTTTAAAATTCATTCTTTCAGCAAAAATTTTCAAAAAATTTTGCTGCTCTGACTTTTAATGCAATTTTCCTGTTATTTTTTGCATGGAGTGCGTCCCCCCTTTTTTTTTGGTTGGGAGTAAAGACTGATTTTAACCAGTCTTCTGGGCCTTTTCTTTCATTCCAAATTTTTTTTACAAAATTTGTAGAAGTATTAAAACTTTTGCCCCATTCTTGATTATTTTTGCTGTTATTTCACTATTCCGCTTTGTTATTCTTTAAATTTTTTTTGGGTTTTATACTTCATCTCATGGCGGGGTTTTATCTTCGCTGTCCTTGAGTCTAATTAATGTTTTTGTTGATCTTTATTTTTTTGTTTGGGTTGGAACAATATTGATTCCATCTATCTTTTACTTCTTTCCCTCCATAAAACAAGTCCATCTTCGTTTTAAAAAGTGTCCATTTAGGTTTAAATTTTTGTGTAATGTTTCGCACCCTTGGTAGAGTTCTTTAGTTGTCTTATTTATAAAATTTTTTATTTTCTGGCATGTTCATTTTTAAAATTTTTCTTACTCGTCCAATAATCTTTGATTTTTGTATTTTTTTTTTTTTTAATTACTTCTTCATCTGGGTTATTGATACTCTTTGATTTTTTGGCCTTTTTTGTTTTAAATTTCATTAGTGTTTCTTCAATATCCCGGGGGGAAATTTTTCTTTTCTTTTTGGCGATAGTTTTTTTTAAAACAGCGCTCAGCAGGAGTTCTTTTTCCTTTTTCCCCCAACTCATTTTGGGGGTTTTTTCTCTTTACATTGATTG
>NC_051387.1:25101685-25107371 GCF_015228065.2 Penaeus monodon
AGTCAGATAGAATGAGAGAGAGACGGATTACTTTGTTAAATAAAAGTGACTATAATCCCTCTGGCTCCAAAAATATAACAATTTTTGCTAAAATTTTAAAAAGTGTTTCCCAAAATCATTCGGTAGAGTCGGTGTGTTTGGCCAGGGGGCTTATCAGCGGAAAATGTAGCAAAAAATGCTTTTATGCTTTGACCCGGAAAGCGAGTATATTTGTATTACTCTACAATTTTTTCTTTTTATGTCCCAAAATCAGTTTAATTATCTGTCTATTTATCTATCATACACATACATATACAAAAAATACACACACCATATACATATGTATGAATTATATATATAATATATATATATTTTATAATATATATATATATATATATATATATTTATATATATATATGTGTGTGTGTGTGTGTTGTGTGTGTGTTTTGTGTGTGTGTGTGTGTGTGTGTGGGGTGTTTACACACGTACATGCAACAAGGAATTGGAAGAATTTGAAACCCGAATTCAGCTGCATCTGTGGGGCCGATTGCGTCGCCTGCTTGCCTGAACTGCCCTCTGCTGCGCTTGGAAAGGCGCGGCCCTCTCGCTTGCTCCTTTAAGCGGCCACATTGCTCTTCTTACTTCACTCCCCCGCAAAATTCGCCTATTTTGTCTCTCATATTTATGAATGCTCAAAATTGTTATTACTTTACGGATGATTATTTAACGTGCTGACACCCAATATTCAACCCGTTTTTTTTTTCTTTTAAATGGGGAGTAAATTGTATGATCCAAACAGAAAACCCTTTTCTTTTTGATGCCTTTTCATCATCTGGAGCAGGAGAATTCTGCATCTAACGGGCATCTACTGTCTGATGCCCGGGGCCGCCGTGTCCGCCGTGGCCGTCCGCCAACGGAGGACAGGGCGCGGGGAAGCCGCTGGGGGAATCTGAAGGAAATCAAATTTTCGTCGGTGTTCGGTAATCGCCCATGCGTGAAATTTCTTCTCTCGTCTGGAGTACTCCTTCCTCGGACATTAAAGGATTCCGGTTCCTGTTTTCTTATGTATGCGTTGAACGGCGCAATACTCATTAGATTTTTTAGGTGCAACTTTGTATGTTCTTTAGTGCAAATGTCCGGCAGAAACTAGTAGTTGAACGTGTATAGCGCAAGAAAATAATTGCAAAGGGTTGTGTATGTAGTAGTTGGGTGTGCAGCTACTATGACACTCACCCTTTCTACAGGAGCTGACGAGTATTTCCCCGGGTCGTGAATTATAGGGTATGAGCATGAGCAGGGAAAAGCCGGGCAAAGTACCTCCTAAGCCTACAGGAGTAGAGAGACCAAGTTCTGTTTTTCCCCGGCATTTATTGTTGTCACCCAGGTCACATATCATAATTGAGTTATTTACGGAAAACGTTTCAGGCAGTGATACTGAACATAAAAAGCAATACAATACCAACACAAAAGTCTGCCCAGCCCACGCTCACACTTTCTTCTCATCCGAGGTTACCCGCCAACTGCTGCCGGTGGCGACTCCACCGCTCACTCGGGCAAGAGGTTGCCGCCTTTCCAAGTTGTAAAGGGGTTTGGTGCACTGATCTCAAAAAAAGACTGGATCGAGCAACAATTGTTTCTTAGAGCGCAGATTGAAGTCATAAAATTTTGGTCGGCGCCATGTTGGATGTACCCAAATGAAACCGTGAGACTAACGCTAATATGGCGAAGCGGGGTACACAGTGCTGTGCATTTGGGTGTAGCAAGCGTAGAAAATATGGAAATGAGACCGAAAATTTTCTAAGTGATAGTGAAGGGAGTGACGACGACGAATCGATGATAAAACGGAATTTCCAAGGACTTTTCACGGTAAGTTTTATCTCCGTTGTTCTAAATCGCGAGCTTATCATGGACCGATCGACTATTTCTTTCTTGGAAGTCTCATGATGAGTTACATTTAATATAAATGCAGCTTCAAATAGCAGTTTAAAGGCGATAAAGAATTTATTTTTGGATAAGGTTTGGGTTCAGAAAAAACATTTTTGACGAAAAGTGCGGGGTTATCCTATGACTTAAGCAAGTTCCTAAAATCCCTTTTATAAAATATAAAATCACTTGAAATAGCCTTAAAAGCTTTCTAATCACTCCAACTGCAGTAAGAAATGCTGTCCTTTGTGAAATAAATGCACATTAAAAAGAAAACGCCTACCCGGTCGGGTCGGCAGTTAGTTACGTGTTTGCCTAACAAGCTAATGATTTTCCATTTCAAATTGGGGAAAGTAACTCTCCTCTATACACGTCTGTACCGACAGTGGACTTCTTGCCGGTAAATATGCCAACCCGCTATAATTATCAAGATATTGTCCAGGTGCTGCAGTGATTTCCCCACTTGCTAATGTTTTGGGTACATCCAATATGGCCGCTACGATTTCAGCTGGCTTCATTTCAAAATAGATGCTCGATCAGTCTTTTTTTGAGATCAGTGGTTGGGTGTGGGCTACGAGCTTTCTCAGACATGAAATCATTTAATGTTCTCCTGGAGGTGGGTCGTTTAATAATAATATAATAAAAAACCAAGGGCGTTTCCGAAGGGTGTCAGCAAACGCATTCAAATAAAGAAAAGACCCGTTCGCATAAAAGAAAACCGGGTATACGTCATAATACTTGTATGTTAGCTGACAGAGGAGACTGGTATACATGCAGTAGGTCATATATATATATATATATTATATATATATATATATATATATTATATTATATATATATATATATATATATATATATATATTATATATATATATAGATAGATAGATAGATAGATAGATAGATAGTAGATAGATAGATAGATAGATAGATAGACAGATAGACAGATAGATATATAGATAGATAGATAGATAAATAGATAGATAGATATAGATATAGAATGCACATAGAACAAGGGAAGTACAAGAAAACACATAAATGTACCGAGACGGTAAAGCAATTCGTGTGTTTTCTTGGACTTCCCTTCGTTGTTCTACTGCAATTTGTTCGATATATAATATATATATATTATATATAAAATATATAAAATATAAAATATATATATATATATATATATAATATCGAACAATTTGCAGGGAGAACAACGAAGGGAAGTACAAGAAAACACACGAATATCTTTACCGTCTCGGTACATTTATGTGTTTTTTTATATATATGTATATATAATATATATATATATATATATATATATATATATATTAAAATATATTATATATATATATATAGGCATGATATAATTTGGCAATCAGAATAGAACAAATACGGACCTTCACAAACATGACACCACAAAAATTCCTATTGATGTTTTTCACCTCAAAATTTTGTCTAAAGATATTCTAACTTTGGTTATGACCAAAAAAATCTAATTCCGGTGAGGAATTTTCTGCAGTCAAATATCCTCTCTCTCTCTCTCTCACACACACCACCACACACACACACACCACACACACACACACACGCACACACACACACACACACACACCCACACACACACACACACACACACACAAACACACATACACACACACACACACACACACACAACACACCACACACACACACACACACCACACACACACACACTCACACACACCACACACACACACACACACACACCACACACACACACATATAATATATATATAATATTATATATATATATTAAAATATATATATATATATATAAATACATTATATAGTATAATTTTAACATATATATAAATATATTATAATATATATATATATATATATTTTATATATATATATGTACACACACACAACACACACACACACCCCACACACACACACACACACACACATATAAAATATATATATATAATATATATATAAAATTATATATATATATTTATATATATATATAAAATATAGTATTTAAAATTTATATATATACATATATATATGTATATATATATACATTATTATATATATATAATATATATATATATATATATAATATATATATTTTAATGTATATGTACACACACACACACACACACACACACACACACACACACACACACACACACACACACACCACACACACACACACACCATATATATATAATATAGTATATAATATAAAATATATATATATATATATTTATTATGTTTTACACACACATACACACAAATATATATATATATATAATATATATATATATATATATATATATATATATATTTTAAAATATATATGTATTATATATATATATATATATATATATATATATATATATATATATATATATATAAGTGTGGGGTGTGGTGTGTGTTTTGTCTGTGTATGTATGTATATATGTATGCACAACACACACACCACACACACGCACGCACCACGCACGCACGCACACACGCACGCACGCACGCACGCACGCACGCCCACACACCCCAACCACACACCACACACACACACCCACATACACATACAAAACACATATACACACCATACCCACATAACACACACCACACACCACACCACACACACACACACACCACACACCAAAACACCCCCACATATATATATATATATTTTATATATATATATATATAATATATATATATATATATATACATATATACATATATATATATATTATATACACATATATGTGTGCGCGTGGGGTGTGTGTGTGTGTTTATATAATATATATTATTATATATATATATATATATTTTATATATAATATATATATATAATATATGTATATATATACATATATATTTATATATATTTATGCATTAGTGTGTGTGTGTGTGTGTGTGTGTGTGTGTGTGTGTGATTCTCTTTTGTGTGTGTGTGTGTGTGTGTGTGCTTGCGTGCGTGCGTGCGTGCGTGCGCGCGTGCGTGCGTGCGTGCGTGCATGTTGTGTGCGTATATGTTTTGTATAATGTGAGTGTATGTATACGTGTAGTTATTTTCAGTCAACAATCATATTTGACACTAAAATGCACCTGGCAATCAACTTCAGGCGTTTTGCGTGGGTTCGGGTCAGAAGTTGCTCAGACTGCGTTGTTGAATTGCATTTTGTCGATCTAGAAGTCTGAACAGGTCTGGGAAGGAGGTTTTCTGCATCTAGTTTACTGCCGTCCGATAGGAACGTATGTTCGCGAAAAAAAAAGATGTAGTACCAACTGTATAACAATGAAGGACGTTGATGAGGGCAAATGAGCTAAATGTTTTTCTTTTCTTGAAGGCAGCCGTAAACGACGAAGCGGGGGTCGTGGGAAGCGGCCCATTCAGACAGTGGACCCCCGATGGCTCCCCGCGCCTCGCCTCCGCTCTCTGTCCCCCCACCAACATGGACGTCGTGCCCCATATCGGACACTCGTGGTCCTGCCACTGAACCTCCTCTTGGATGTCCCCCCTAACGGATGCCGCCCTTTCCGGGGGTGTCCAATGATCTGGTGAGCCGGACCAGAGGGATACCCATACTGGAGGGGTCACCATGAGGGATGAGACAAAATGGCTTCCTGGTGCACCAAGGCCTATGAGAGGGGGTGGGCCCCCCCCGGTTTCATTCCATCTTGGACCAGGGAGAACTCTCCCCTGTGTGTTTGCCCGTGCGTGGCATCCCGTATTACTAGGAGACAGGAGTCTGGAGGTTGAGCAAAGCTGCACGCTGCGCCCTGCAGCTAAAGGGTGGGG
>NC_051387.1:25112471-25122471 GCF_015228065.2 Penaeus monodon
TATTATCATTATTATAATTATTATTGTTGTTGCTGTTGTTGTCGTTGTTGTTGTTGTTGTCGTTGTTGTTTTTGTTGTTGTTGTTATTATTATTATTACAATTATCCTTATGTTTATTACCATTATGATTATTATTATCATTATTAGTATTACCATAGTTATTAACGTTATCATTATTACTGATATTTTCATTATTGTTAATATTTTTGTCATTGTTATTATTACGCATATCTCTGTTATCATATTTATTATTATCTATATTATCATTATCACCATTATCATTGTTGTTGTTATTATTATTATTATTATTATTATCATTATTATTATTATTATTATTATTATTATTATTATTATTATTATTATTATTATTATTATTATTATTATTATTATTATTATCATTATCATTATCATTATCATTATCATTATCATTATTATTACTACTACTACTACTACTACTACTACTACTACTACTACTACTACTACTACTATTATTATTATTATTGTTATAATTATTATAACCATCATTATTATCATCATTATCATTACCATTATTACTATCATTATTATCATTATTGATATTACTACCATTATTATTATTATCACTATATGCATTATCATAACTGCCATCATCATTATTGTCGCTATTATCATTATTGCAATTATCAAATAAAAATAAAAATATCATTGTTGATATTTTTATCATCATCATCATTATATTGTTTCTATCATTACTATTATATTATAATAGCAGTATTATAATATTATAATTACTAGTAGTAGTAATAATAGTAGGTGATAGGGGTGGTAGTAGCAGTATCATTTTTAACTAATTTCATTATTGTTTTTGCTAACATCAGTAATGTTATCATTACTATTGTCCTTATAATCATCATTATCTTTACTGTTATTATCATATCACCATCATCATAGTCATCATTATTATTGATATCATCTTTACTGCTATAATATCTATTATTATCAATACTATCTTGATCTTTATTACCATTATCGGTGACACTATTGCGATATTTCATAGTTTCTCTATTCACACACACACACACACACACACACACACGCACACACACACACACACACACACACACACACACACACACACACAGTTATTAACTACAGCTTTCTGCGCCGATCCCTTATGTTTTCAAAGAAAAAATACCATGATAGTCTTTTCTCCAATCAACATTTTCCACCTGCGCAAGCAAACTGGCGATGTAGGAGAAATTCACAGCTTTAACCCAGCTGGAGCAAAGAGTTATTGTGATATGTACAGCCGCAGATCTTAAGGGACCCAGACCACCTCAGATATGTATTATTAGAGACACATCTGTTCTACCAAAAGTCGGAAGACATAAGAGAAATATACGATAAACAAATGACTGATGGATGCAAATTTGAGTACGAGGGTGGCCTTCTTAGCACTTTGAATTGGTATGGGAAATACAGTTTTGAGAAAAGTGTATGAACATCTAATAATATGAAAAAGTAGTGGATTATTTAGGAGAAACTGAGTAGAGAACATAGAATAAAAAATCGTACCAGAAGAACACTAATCATGGATATATAATGGAAGAAACGAAGAGAAGAAGAAAGAGAAGTCTGATTTAAAAGACATGGAACCTGCACTAAGAAAAAGTACACATTTCAAAGAGGAAACGAGGCGAGCAGGAGAGGAACGTACAAACCAAGGTATTAATAAGATGTGGAGAAGTAAGAGAAATTCTAGCTGAAACTGCAGAAGCAGTTGTAGGTAGAACAAGAGAAGGAAGAGAAAGAGGAGAGGCACGGATGGGAGAGAAGAAATAAGACATCTGCTGTAGTTTAAAAAATGTATTTAAGGAATGGAATGTTAACAGTTGCTAAGAAGCTTGAACAGGCAAGGAGAGAGAGACGCTACTGAGACAAGGAGAGAAACTGAGACGTGTATGAAAAGAAAGTTTATAGCGAAGGCGAGACAGAGGGCCTGACAAGACCTTGGAAAAATAATTTCTGTATGTCAACAGTAGGTTGCGGCAGGAAGTGAGTTTAAAGCAAGAGACAGATCTGAGGCACTATTGAGTATAGAAAATGAAAGAAAAGAAACGGAGGAAAATGGTATGATGCAGGGACTGCTAGAAATTTTAGGCGAAATCTTGGATCATAGTGGAGAGGAGTGGGTGTTGGAGCTGTTGAGAGCAGCACTGAGAGAAAAAGAAAGATGCACGATGACTGGCAGAAGGGTAGACTGACACCATTGTACAAGTTAAAGGAAAAGTACTGAAAGTACAACCATAAAGGAATAAAGTTTATGGAACATACTTTGAAGGTATTTGAGAGAGTGGTAGATGACAGCACAAGGAAAATTACAACCATCAACAATTTACAGGTTGGATTTTTGAAAAGTAAAGGAATAACGGATGCAATAACTGCAAGAAAATGAGATGGAAGATAATGGAAATATTTATTTTGGATTTTTCGAAAATAAGAATACAGAATGCCAACAGAAGTAGCGATAGGGGCATAAAGTACAGAGTCATGAAATCTGCTGCAAGCTGATGGTCTGGGAGTGATGGCAGAAAATGAAGCAGACCAACAGGAGAGAATTTCTGAGCGGCAAGAGAATATGGAAAGCAGGTTCAGTATGGACGAAGATAATCAAAAGTTGTGGCAACCAGATAACTAGGAGAAAATCCACTCACTGGCATGGTGAACAGCTTGAGCAGGTGGATGTATTCAAGTATCAGGGCACAATAATTGCAGAGAGAGGAAGAACAGAACAAGTCGTTCAAAGCTACATAAAAAAGTGGAGAGACAATTGGGTATAAAATCCAGACTGATATTATATAATCCAATATTATGGAAAGTAAAAAGATTGTTTTCCACAACAGCCTTGAGAAAGGTATTCAATGATTCACTGAAGGAACATCTAAGAAATAAAGACGTTAATATACAGCTGGAGCTGCAGGTATTATAGGGAAGGCTCAAGACAGCAGAACTATTTGATTTGGACATATAGCAAGGATGGAGTAGTGTAGCAGCACGACTATCACTACCTGAACTTCATCAGGCCCACAACATTGTCCTCGCACTCTCACCAGCAAGCTCTTCTCTCGGCTTAATGCAGAGAGCTGACTGGTTGACACAGACACCTGTTCGCTTATACAGCTATGTACTAAAGTTTCAGAATCCGGAACCGAGAGCAGCATCACAAGATCCTCCAGTCGCACCTCGACAAGCAACAGCAACTCAGGGCTGCCCAGTCCCTAGCCGACTGAGGAACCTTACCTGATCCCACGTGCAACTCCACCTCACCGCCCGGCCATACCATTGGGAACTCACATCCACACAAACACTCCCCAAAAAAGAAGACACCAGACAAGTGGTAGATGCAACCCATCTACTACACTGGTGACCCCGGAGTGACACGTCATGGTATTTTACTTACTCGCTTACCTCACTCTCTGGAGGGGGAGTACTTGTAGCAGCACAACCCCAGCAACCTGAAGCTCCACATACTTCCCAGGTTGGGTCACAGGCCCACAGCCTCGTCCTCGCACGCTCACCAGCAGGCGCTTCTCCCGACTCACTGCAAAGGCCAGACTGGTTGACATAGACACCTTATGGCTCACTTATTGGACCGCAGGCTCCCCTCGTTCCCTGTTCGTTTACACAACCCACATATAATTAAACTGCAGAATCCAGAACCGAGAGCAGCATCTCAAGATGCTCCAGTCGCACCTCGATAAACAGAAGCAACTCGTGACTGCACCCATTCATACCAGTGGGAACTCTACAAACACTACAAACACTTCCTAAAGAGATATAGACCAACTGAAGTGGTAGATGCAACCCATCAACCACAGGAGGATGGCCCAGTAAAGAGAGCATGTTAAATATCAGTGACACATGAAGGTCTACAGAAGGACAAAGAAAAGGATGGACGAACAGTATGAAAAAATGGGGAGAAGTGAAACTGACTATGAAGAATTTATATTTTCAAGAAGCATTGAATTTGCTGTAATTGAAATCATGATATATCGAGTTTGCTTAGAAGAAAGAGTTCAGCAGGGAGTCAGATTAGGATTTCCATTTCGTGAGTGACCACCTCTAGGGAAAAGAACTTGGTTTTCGTCTGCTTGTTTCTATATTGATACCATTTCTGCCTTGAATCTGTTTCACACTAAACTTCACCAACCATGCCAACGTGAAAGTTTAATTGACTGCTTGTAACGAAAACGGAAATTAAATGTAGTATTTTCATTTCATGACTTTCCTGAATGTTACTTTGAGAAACAACTAGGGGATGTTAAGCAGATTCTCATGTAACTTTTCCCTGTTAAATCTAATTCTCATTCCAAGTCTTTCTATAATTTTTGACATGTTATATACTGCAAATCATTACAAAATCAATGGTATAGGTTAATAGTGAAGTTCAAGATGTGTAAGTATCCGCAGATATTAAATCTATTTTCGCTTAGAGTTCACTTAGATTATGTAACCTTATGTAGGTTGCATTATTTTGCAAAGAAGTAATAATGAAGTACATTATAGTTACCAGGTATATAGTTTCTCATTCACTTTCATTCCCTACTTCCCACATTTCATCAGAATGTGGTATGACTTTCCTCTCCTTCAGCTTTCACTGAATCAACGGGAAACATGTGTCCCTCGAACATATTTAAATCCCTTAGTGTATATGTTAATCTTATAAGCATCTAGAATAGATAATCCTATTAACCCTTCCTTCTCCCTGCATTCCACTTCCCATATTCCCTTCCTTTGTCTTGAGGCTAACCCTATTGAATTTCTATTTGTAAGTAGAATAAAATGCTAATTCCTTACCATCCAATAATGTATGAAATATTCATATATTTCTATAATATAAATGAAATGAAATTAATTTCATTTTGTTACTCAACTGTTACAGTGATCCTTGATATTGCTAGCCTTGGAGACCTTCAAAACCATCACTGATCCCTCATCGTTTGGTAAACAGCATCTCATAATCCGTATAGATTAATAATAATAATAATGATAAAAGCATACACAAGTAAAATGGTTAATCTGTATATTTTCATTACAATATTAAAGCGGAGAGAGAATGATGCATTAAGGTTAATCAATCAAGATCTGTCAAAGGAACTTCAGAATTCCTTCAGCTCATGAAGGAATTATGCACCTCCCCCCCCCAAAAAAAAAAAACAAAAAAAACGAGTTGAATGACACCATTAAAATAAAGGATGTTTTTATTTTAGAATTCAAGACCTCACGAAGGAACTGCTAAAGGAAAGAGAAAAAAATACTCTCATTGGAAAAAAAAGAAAAAAAAGCCGAGTGCGAAGATCGGATGACGTTGTGATAATGTCCATTTGATCAGTGCTGTCGCCATCTCTGATAAAATGTGATGATAATATTATCTACGTTTTGTTGTTCTAAAGCACTCAGCTACCTCAAAAATATATGGCATATTCCTTTCCCTTGAAATGCAACACTTCAACGATGAGTACCAAGGCTTGGCATAGAACCATTTATATTGACATCTGTAATGAAGGTACTTTCATGCAATGCACAGTCAGTGGCCGAACGGGATGTCTTTAGACGAGTGTGGCATATCTCAAGAATGGTCATAAAATACAATGTATTAGGATATGAAGGATTGTTGCATCAAAGAAGCAGTTAACTTTTTTTTTTTTTTTTTTTTTTCAAATTTGACTGCCCTTTGACCAAAGACCTACATTTTTACTTATTGTCATTGTAGAAACTGTAGGGTTTCCTGTGCTGGCCATTTTAAATGACATAGAACCATTTGGTTTAAGACTGGGAATTGCTAATGATGACCATAGAGTCAAACAACTTCACAAAGCTATTTGACGTGAAAAGACAGATGTTTGTGCTTGCTGATGCCCCACTTTTGATAGAATTGATAAATAACTTCCTGTGACAAGATTTAAACTATCAGAAAAGGTCACCAGTGAATGAGTAAGAAAATTAGTCAAACGGAACGAGTGATATCAAAGCAACATATCGCCCGTTTGAGACACACAAAATGACAAAGACTAGCAGAGGGGAAAGATAAATTAGCTATTCAGTTTTTATCAGTCATTAGTTAAAATATTGACACATTTTGGTGAAAAGGGCTCTTTAGCCCATGATACTAATTTCGTGGCCCTCTAAGGATAAGTAGTTTGATAAATTCAATTCAAGAGTATCGTATGATGCATAGCTTTAAAGGGATTCTTTTAAGCCAGCATAAGTCAGACCCAGGCTCTGAAGGACTGTCCATAACAGTTGATGGCCATATAGCCAGCCCTCTTTTTTAGAGAAAGCTAATCATATTATGTAAGTCTCAGAATTTTTTTTCTAATTGATAAAAAACCAATAGCCACATACAATCTTAATCAGGACCCAGTAGGACACATATTCCCATTTCTTCGGAAGATAAAAGAATAACAACCCAGCTGTTGCATCTGTGAAATACAGACTTAGGGCACAGTTCGGCTGTAAAGAGGGGAAGTTTTAGAGTGAAAATCCTAACACAAAGTATTGTATAAATAATGAAGCTACACTAGTAGGCCTTGACGCAAACAAGGTAAAACAGCAAGGTATCATCGACGCTGACCCGGAAGCTCTAGAGGAAAAATCATGATTATCATCTATACTGCAGTGTTGAGGAAGGGAAATCTACGAGCAGTAGATATGGAGAGAAAGAGGATGTTGAAAAGGAGCTACATTAGAAACTGCCACTGAAGCAAGAAACTGATTTATTATGTTATGTTTCGTCAAGATCCCCCAAAGTGAACTGGACTCAAAGGGTCAAAAAGAAGAGAATGGATATCTCTATTGTTATCTGTCTATTTTATAGGGTGAGGTCAACAGGAGGACCGGGTCACTCCATGAACCAAATTCTGTTTCTTGCTAAAGGCAAAGTTAATGGGGGATTAATTCAGACGCTTTCGTAGAGAGAAAACCTTAAGGCCCAGGAAAGGGAATATATGTGCACTCAACTAAAAAATGCTAAAACACATTAACCTCTGCACGGATGCCACTGATCCCTACATGCACTGTTCAACATCCTTCCAAATAAGAATACTAAATAATAATATTCGTAAAACTCACGTGACAACGAAGGAAGCGAGGAAAATTATCAACCTGTCTGTCCTTACTATTTATTTTACCAAATGGAATAATTTTCATTTTCATATAATTTATTACGTTCGTGTTTTGGATGGGTTATTTATATCCAGTTGATAAAATCAATGAATAATAAAACAACTTTAGGTTTTATATTCCATAATGCAAATTATTTTCTCAATTCGAACTCGAAAAGGAAAAAGAAACAACTATACAGCGCAGTGTGTGTGTGTGTGTGTGTGTGTGTGTGTGGGTGTGTGTGTGTGTGGTGTGGGGCGGGGTTTATTTAAATAAGGTCTCGTCACCCAGGTTTGGGTGATACGGCATATGACGTTATATGGGTTAGTCTAATAACTGGGGAAAGAGACTAGAGAATGGTTGGTTGAGAGAAGATCATGAGTACTTTTAGACGCGACTTCCGATTTTTTATAAATTGAAAGATTTTTTCAGTTATTTTAAGGTTTAAACTCTATTTTACTTGGTCCAATTTTTAAAATTTCCCCCATACTGCATTAAAAATGTACGAAAGATTTAGGTAGAAAGAGAAAACATGAAATATAAATGCTGATATCATTTCACTATTTTAAGGTATATGTAAAACGCAAATGTTTTCAACTATTGTTTTATAAATACATCATGCAATTCCCCCCTAACGGGGGGGGTTTAGGGGGGCCCCCAAGAAGGTAGGGACCAGAGGGTACCCAGGAGGGGTCCTAGTAGGGAGAGATGGTGCAAAACCCCAAAAGGCCCATGAGAGGGGGGGGAAACCCCACCCAAGGTTCATTAAATCTTGGACCAGGGAGAACTCTCCCACGTGTGTTTGCCGTGCGTGGCATCCTGCATTACTAGGAGACAGGAGTCTTGGAGGTTGAGTGATGCTGCACGCTGCGCTCTGCAGCTAGCAACACACCTCTTTGGTCCTTTATTCTGGATAAACGGGTGTCTTGATCAAGGCCCTGTCAAGTCAATCGGCTGGTCAAATATGGCTAGGGTCAAGCAGGCACTGTTCAGTCGGTAACGCATAGGTCCAGCGACTGCCATCAGTACTGTAATGGTGGCTGCATATATTTCCTCATTACCCCTGTGGCTGTTGGGAGATTTTGAGCCCCAACTATAGCTTTCCCTTGTTGGACTCCATGGTGGGTGGGGAGGTGAGGAAATGAAGAATTCCAATTTGTATGAGTACTACAAATTTACAAAGATCTAGCTCTCTCCCTGATGACCTACGCAATCCCCTGGCCATTTCCTCTGGAACATCACATGTTGTCACTCTGGAACGTTTCCAGCTTCCAAAGGGCAAGAATGGAAATTGTAATGGTTCCCGGGCTCCCAAACCTGGTAAGAAGGGGAAAAGTCCTCCTCAATCCACTAAGGAAACCTTACCTGGTAAATATGAAAGCATTACATATAGTAATTACCTAGTAGTGAAGACCATTGATGATGTATCAAGTACATCGGAAAATAGTTGAAGTATGTCAACGTGATCCTCGCATCACCCGACAGTGAGATGGTAGCCTAACATTTGAGGTTTCGTCACCAGACGATATGCGACATTCCTGGGGCTCAAATTTCCTGTTCTCACAAAACCCTCAATCAGTGTAATGGAATTGTCTTTTCCCGAGGTCTGATGAGGTATTCTGAGGAGAAACTGTTAGAGGAACTAGAGAATTTTAATGTAGTGGCAGTAAAACGTTTTAAGAAGAAAGTTGATGGTTTGGAACAGTCGACACCAGCTCTTCTTCTAACCTTTAACACGTTAGTCCTTCCAGAATCAGTTAAGTTGGCATGGTACCACCTTAAGGTAAAGCCATATGTGCCCAACCCTATGTGGTGCTTCCATTGCCAGGGTTATGGGCATGGAGCCAACTCTTGTCGTTTTAAAGAGAGTGGACAACCAAGAGTATGTGTAAAGCGTGGTACATCAGGTTATCAAGGAGATGACAACTGTCCAGGTCCAATATTGCAAAGAAGCTCATGAAGCTTCTTCAAAGCAATGTAAAAGGTACAAATTTGAAAAGGAAGTATTAGTAATAAGGAGCAAAGAGAAAGTTAGTTTTCCAGAGGCAAAGCGACGTGCCGTGTGCTGTTTGCACAGCCAGGTAGGTCCTTTGCTTCGGTACTAGCCCATCCTCCTTCCCACCAACCCTTGCCCTCCAATACTTCTTACAACACACACTCTGCCACTTCCTTTAAACCTCAGTCCCAAATTGCTGACACTGCCTCTGGTGAGTTGTTCCACCAGAAACGGAGTAGGAGTGAGGGGTCTATTGAGGAGACTCCTCCTCCCAAAGTAAGGTCTTTGGAGCCATCAGGCAAGGCTCCAGAGGCCTCAACGGTGACAGGTCCAGCTGCCACCACATCCAGAGGGGCCTCTGCTGCTAGGCAGAACGCCCCTGAAGTAAAGGCTCAGGCACACCAATTGCCCAGGCAAAAGAATCCTGAACCTGTCCAAAAGACTCCAGCTACCATAACATCCACAGGGGCCTCTGCTGCTAGACAGAATGCCCCTGAAGCAAAGGCTCAGGTCCGTTCTTTGCCTAGGCAAAGAAATCCTGAACTTGTCCAAGGGAAACCTGTGGAAACTAGTTCCACAGGTAAACAACCATTAAAAAGGACAGCCTAAAGGTGTGAGGCAAACCTTGACCACAGATGCTGCCAAACACCTTATGAAGAAATAATCTAAAGAACTAGATACCGTAATCCAATGGAACTGTCAGGGAATTCATGCAAAATGATAGCTTCATGGAACCCAGTTTGTGTATGCCTACAAGAGATTATGACCAGGGAAAATCGTCCCATTTTCCTGAAAGGATTCCAAGTTCAAGCCCATTATGGGACCTTTGACAATGGACCTCATGAAGGAGTAGCAGTAATG